>NC_048573.1:77743718-77881218 GCF_013265735.2 Oncorhynchus mykiss
ATCTCTCTCCTCATCTCTCTCTCCCTCTACTCGCTATCCCCTCATCTCTCTCTCTCTTCCCTCATCTCTCTCTCTCTACTCTCTCTTCCCTCATCCCTCTCTCTCTCCCATAACCCATAAAACATCAGAGAGAGAATGTTGTTGTGGTGGTGTGTGTGTGTGTGTGTGTGTGTGTGTGTGTGTGTGTGTGTGTGTGTGTGTGTGTGTGTGTGTGTGTGTGTGTGTGTGTGTGTATGTGCGCGCGCTGTCTGGGCCTCTGCCAGTCGTCATGGAAAGGTTTCAGAGAGTTCAGGGACGTTCCCAACTCTCCCTCATTCTCCTTCCAAAGCCTGAAACTCCAACCTGGAGACACTGGTATATTACAGAGACAGAGAACAGAGGACAGGAGAGACACTGGTATATTACAGAGACAGAGGACAGAGGACGGGAGAGACACTGGTATATTACAGAGACAGAGGACGGGAGAGACACTGGTATATTACAGAGACAGAGGACAGGAGAGACACTGGTATATTACAGAGACAGAGGACAGGAGAGACACTGGTATATTACAGAGACAGAGGACAGGAGAGACACTGGTATATTACAGAGACAGAGGACGGGAGAGACACTGGTATATTACAGAGACAGAGGACGGGAGAGACACTGGTATATTACAGAGACAGAGGACAGGAGAGACACTGGTATATTACAGAGACAGAGGACAGGAGAGACACTGGTATATTACAGAGGACAGAGGACAGGAGAGACACTGGTATATTACAGAGACAGAGAACAGAGGACGGGAGAGACACTGGTATATTACAGAGACAGAGGACAGGAGAGACACTGGTATATTACAGAGGACAGAGGACAGAGTACAGGAGAGACACTGGTATTTTACAGGGACAGAGGACAGAGGACAGAGGATGGGAGGAAGCGTAACCAAAGAGATTAGATATAGAAAGTGATGTTTCTAACAGCCATCCCAACAGAAAGCTCCTATCTTGCTAGCCAACAGTGTCAAGGTCGCTAAGCTAGCTACACAGAAACACATGCCTGCTTAAAGTGCAGTCCAGAACTCTTTCTCCTACTGAATGGATTAACAACCTAGGACAGAATACTTAAAGGGGAACTACATCCGCTGATTTGGCCTCACGTTTTGGTTGCTCCTCAAGAAATGTTGGCCGCCATGACAGAAACCAAACGTTAGTCGGCTTGGGGGGCGTGGTTTGATGTGGGTGTGTCCTTGCCACCACCAAGACACACCCCTTGCCTGTAGCTGTCCCCCCCCCCCCCCCGCTTAATTACAACAAATACTGAAGGTGGAGTTCAGTCATTAATTTTATTTGTATTTATTTAACCTTTATTTAACCTTTATTTAACTAAGGCAAGTTACATTACAGGTTTTGAAACAGACCGATATTATTGATATAAATTGTGAAGAGAACAGGGCCCAACATCGACCCCTGCTGCACACCTTCATTAAGGAAACTAGATTTGATACCATCAGGAAGCACACCTTGCGTCCTGGTATTTTAGATGCCTGTTCTAGGCCTATTTCAGAACAAGTAAGAAATGGTCAACTGTATCAAATGCCTTGGACAGGTCAATAAATAAGGCAGCACAATGACGTTTATGGTCTTAACAATAGAGCATATCAACTAAGAGAAGAGTAAAGCCCTTGAAACAGTACTATTTCCACGTCTAAAACCAGATTGGTGTTCATTAAGGATAGAATGAGAAGATTAAAACCAGGGACTCTAAAACTAGGGACTCTAAAACCAGGAACTCTCTTTGTGTCAGGGTTTTCCCTGATCTGAGTCAGTCCCAGTGGATTGTCTTTCATCGATCTACAATAAAGTACTTACATCATAGACATCAAATGGTTGAAATGAAAATGAGGAATGTGTATCTGGGGAAAGAAATGGTTCCCTGAAACCTGGCTCGAGGTAAAGGACTCCCTCTACTGGAGTCAGAGTTTTCAGAAGCTATTTTTAATAGGTGTCCCTTTGAGGCAAAGTGGTTATTAAAAACACCACGAATGTCCATCTTATCTGTTCTTGGACCAGAGACTGTCATAACCTGCCGGGGTAATGAGGTTGGTGGAATTTTCATCTCAGAGATTTGAGAACCTTCCAGAAGGCAGCTGGTTTCCCACCAATCTCAGATGCACAGTATGTCGATTTTGCTTTTCTAACAAGGGATGGGCATCTATTTGTCATCTGAAGGAATGCCAGTGGAATCAGCATCTGAAGGAATGCCAGTGGAATCAGCATCTGAAGGAATGCCAGTGGAATCAGCATCTGAAGGAATGCCAGTGGAATCAGCATCTGAAGGAATGCCAGTGGAATCAGCATCTGAAGGAATGCCAGTGGAATCAGCATCTGAAGGAATGCCAGTGGAATCAGTCAGCTTTAGCCCAAGCTAAATTCTCATGTGTGAACCAGGGATTAGCTTTATCCCTTACCCTTAGTTTATTGAACTGAGAATCCTTATCTGCAATAGAGTTGAGAAAATAAGTAAAACAGTTTAGGGCTTAAGCCGAGTCAGAGATATCTGATGCAACCCCCCCATCCACACAATCCCAGATCAGAGAAGAAATGTTGCTCATTGAAATTCCTATAATTTCTCTTTGTAATAATGTGAGGGCATGATGTAGGTAGTTTTAGTATCTCTTATGCAGGAAATGGGACAAGAATCACTGAATAAAATTAGCAAAGATTCCATTGGTTGTATACTTATGAGGGGCATTTGTCAAGATATTTCAGGGGTTGAAAGTTTGGGGCGGGTTGGTTCGTTTATCTGCCGAGTTAGAGTTAACTCAATGCAGCTATCTTTCAGCCTATCAGAAGCTGACATCAACCAATCCAGATTAAGATCACCCTTAATTAATCATTCAGATTTAGCATAGTTAGACAGCAAGTCAGGCTATTGGCTAAGAGCACATGTTGAGGCAGAGGGAGGGTGATAAATCCCCATTAGCGTAAGTAGGCATTATTACCAAGGCCCAAATTAAGAGTCACTAGACAGTCAAATTGTTGAATGTTTGTTTAAGGTAACAAAAAATACAGAAACATTTAAATTGTCCTTTGTAAATATAGTGACACCTACAACTCTGGCAACTCTGTCAGATCTAAAACATTATAGACAGTCCAGAGACACACATCATTACTCGGCACGGTCTTATGTAGCCAAGTTTCAGATATTACCAGAAAGTCCACGTTGGTCTGAGAGGCCAGAGAAATAATCAAATCCATTTGAGATCAAACGTCTGGCATTTAAATAAATCAGTCCAAAGAATCAGTCCGATGAATCAGCCCGATGAATCAGTCCGATGAATCAGTCCGATGAATCAGCCCGATGAACCAGCCCGATGAATCAGTCCGATGAATCAGTCCAATGAATCAGTCCAATTCAGCAGCTGTGGGATTTCAGATCAGACAAAGTCTCTAATACAATCATACTATGAAAATACCATAGCTTAAATTGGTATACACACACGATTGTCTAGAACTGTACCAATTGGCAGATGCTTTGAGTGCGAATGTGGATTAAAACAGGAGTCAATGAGGTTACCTGTTGCGGGCATGCAGTATGATAATGCTGATCCTTTATGGTCGGGATGTTGATAAATCAATGTCTCAACGCAGCCTTGAAATGCAAGGGACAGGGTTTTGTCACCAAGATGATTTGGATGGACCCCATCCTCTCTGTAGAGCATCTTCCAGAACTGGGCCTGAAATAATTGGACGCTTGTCAGAGTTCCAATTAGGTCTTTAAAATCCCGTTTCAGCGATTCCTTGCTAGCCATCTTAATGTCAAATAGATCCCACAAAGACTACGACAACGACAACCCCTGTGTTCTGGCATAAAACAGTAGGAAGCAATAATGTCTTGTACCCGAGCTACAGGATTGCAGGGTTTCTTTGCCCCGAGAACCGAGATATTTCTCACCATAGATAATAAGAGCTGGTGAGATGACAGAGGAGGTCCGGCAGATGTTTTGTGCATCAGAGACCTTCAAAGTCCAGTGAAAGGAGGAGTGGATCCGAGTCCTGGACAAAGTCCCATCGGGAAGTTCGAGGATACAAATCCGGGGTAGAATCCAAGACAAAATCCCCCTGGGAAGGAGTCTGGATAGGGGACGATGGCGCGGGAATCTCCTAAACCAGGAGGACAAAACTTTTTGACAAGTGGATTTGGATTAGGCTCCTTAACGCCCACTCGCCAACGGGCTTCTTCCCTTCATGTGGCCTATAGTGAGTGACGTGCTTCCATGGTTTGGAAGCAGGAATGGTGACAGTAACAACTGCCAAATCCATTAGAAGCAACCGTCCTGCTCCATTGCCCAGGGAAGTGGGAGACTTCTTTGAGGAGTGTCCCTGGAAGGCATTGGCGATTCAGTGTTGACATGGCGGTGATACTCTCAACATATCGGATTGGCATCCATCCTGCTGTGTAGAGAAGGAGAAGGTAGCTGTTTACTCTGAATATACCACTAAACTACATCCAGCTGACACAATTTCACATAGCGACAACCCAGCAAACACAAACACTCGGCCCCTCAATTGTCTGAACAAACAAAACACACACACTGCCCCTCAATTGTCTGAACTCACACACACACACACACACACACACACACACACTCGCACACACACACACACTCGCACACACACACACACACACACACACACGCTGTCCAATAGTTATCATTCCTCTACTCACCTGTTAAACATAACCCTTATCGGAGGCCAGATGGTAAATATAAATATCATATAAGGAGTCTGATGTTCTTCAACTTTGTCTGTTTTCCATTTAGAAACGCTTGAACTACTTTACATTCCACACACACACACACACACACACACACACACACACACACACACACACACACACACACACACACACACACACACACACACACACACACACACACACACACACACACACACACACACACACACACACACACACACGAACTCGCACACACACACACACACACATGCACACATACACGCAGACACACACGCAGACACACACACACACACACACATACGCAGATACACACTCACACTGGGATTTAGAGAGATGATAGCTTCCTGTTCTTTCCTCTGTAGGATCTGGGGAAGGACTCAGTTTCACATTCCATATTGATAACATCAATACAGCCCTACAGCCCAATACAACACACACAACCTACAGCCCTATACAACACACACAACCTACAGCCCTATACAACACACACACAACCTACAGCCCTATACAACACACACAACCTACAGCCCTATACAACACACACAACCTACAGCCCTATACAAAACACACAACCTACAGCCCTATACAACACACACACAACCTACAGCCCTATACAACACACATACAACCTACAGCCCTATACAACACACACAACCTACAGCCCTATACAACACACACAACCTACAGCCCTATACAACACACACAACCTACAGCCCTATACAACACACACAACCTACAGCCCTATACAACACACACAACCTACAGCTCTATACAACACACACAACCTACAGCCCTATACAACACACACAACCTACAGCCCTATACAACACACACAACCTACAGCCCTATACAACACACACAACCTACAGCCCTATACAACACACACAACCTACAGCCATATACAACACACACAACCTACAGCCCTGTACAACACACACAACCTACAGCATCATACAAGACCAAGGTGTCTTTCTCTAGACAGGGAGTCAATGCTGAGACCAAGGTGTCTTTATTCAGACAGGGAGTCAATGCTGAGACCAAGGTGTCTTTATTTAGACAGGGAGTCAATGCTGAGACCAAGGTCTATTTATTTAGACAGGGAGTCAATGCTGAGACCAAGGTGTCTTTATTCAGACAGGGAGTCAATGCTGAGACCAAGGTGTCTTTATTTAGACAGGGAGTCAATGCTGAGAACAAGGTCTATTTATTTAGACAGGGAGTCAATGCTGAGACCAAGGTGTCTTTATTTAGACAGGGAGTCAATGCTGAGACCAAGGTGTCTTTCTCTAGATAGGGAGTCAATGCTGAGACCAAGGTCTATTTATTTAGACAGGGAGTCAATGCTGAGACCAAGGTGTCTTTATTCAGTCAGTGAGTCAATGCTGAGACCAAGGTGTCTTTCTCTAGACAGGGAGTCAATGCTGAGACCAAGGTGTCTTTCTCTAGACAGGGAGTCAATGCTGAGACCAAGGTGTCTTTATTCAGACAGGGAGTCAATGTTGAGAACAAGGTGTCTTTCTCTAGACAGGGAGTCAATGCTGAGACCACAGTGTCTTTCTCTAGATAGGGAGTCAATGCTGAGACCACAGTGTCTTTCTCTAGACAGGGAGTCAATGCTGAGACCAAGGTGTCTTTATTTAGACAGGGAGTCAATGCTGAGAACAAGGTGTCTTTCTCTAGATAGAGAGTCAATGCTGAGACCAAGGTGTCTTTATTTAGACAGGGAGTCAATGCTGAGACCAAGGTGTCTTTCTCTAGACAGGGAGTCAATGCTGAGACCAAGGTGTCTTTATTTAGACAGGGAGTCAATGCTGAGACCAAGGTGTCTTAATTCAGACAGGGAGTCAATGCTGAGACCAAGGTGTCTTTCTCTAGACAGGGAGTCAATGCTGAGACCAAGGTGTCTTTATTTAGACAAGGAGTCAATGCTGAGACCAAGGTGTCTTTATTCAGACAGGGAGTCAATGCTGAGACCAAGGTGTCTTTATTTAGACAGGGAGTCAATGCTGAGACCAAGGTCTATTTATTTAGACAGGGAGTCAATGCTGAGACCAAGGTGTCTTTATTCAGACAGGGAGTCAATGCTGAGACCAAGGTGTCTTTATTTAGACAGGGAGTCAATGCTGAGAACAAGGTCTATTTATTTAGACAGGGAGTCAATGCTGAGACCAAGGTGTCTTTATTTAGACAGGGAGTCAATGCTGAGACCAAGGTGTCTTTCTCTAGATAGGGAGTCAATGCTGAGACCAAGGTCTATTTATTTAGACAGGGAGTCAATGCTGAGACCAAGGTGTCTTTATTCAGTCAGTGAGTCAATGCTGAGACCAAGGTGTCTTTCTCTAGACAGGGAGTCAATGCTGAGACCAAGGTGTCTTTCTCTAGACAGGGAGTCAATGCTGAGACCAAGGTGTCTTTATTCAGACAGGGAGTCAATGTTGAGAACAAGGTGTCTTTCTCTAGACAGGGAGTCAATGCTGAGACCACAGTGTCTTTCTCTAGATAGGGAGTCAATGCTGAGACCACAGTGTCTTTCTCTAGACAAGGAGTCAATGCTGAGACCAAGGTGTCTTTCTCTAGACAGGGAGTCAATGCTGAGACCAAGGTGTCTTTATTTAGACAGGGAGTCAATGCTGAGAACAAGGTGTCTTTCTCTAGATAGAGAGTCAATGCTGAGACCAAGGTGTCTTTATTTAGACAGGGAGTCAATGCTGAGACCAAGGTGTCTTTCTCTAGACAGGGAGTCAATGCTGAGACCAAGGTGTCTTTATTTAGACAGGGAGTCAATGCTGAGACCAAGGTGTCTTAATTCAGACAGGGAGTCAATGCTGAGACCAAGGTGTCTTTCTCTAGACAGGGAGTCAATGCTGAGACCAAGGTGTCTTTATTTAGACAAGGAGTCAATGCTGAGACCAAGGTGTCTTTCTCTAGACTGTGAGTCAATGCTGAGACCAAGGTGTCTTTATTCAGACAGGGAGTCAATGCTGAGACCAAGGTGTCTTTATTTAGACAGGGAGTCAATGCTGAGACCAAGGTGTCTTTATTCAGACAGGGAGTCAATGCTGAGTCCAAGGTGTCTTTATTCAGACAAGGAGTCAATGCTGAGACCAAGGTGTCTTTCTCTAGACAGGGAGTCAATGCTGAGACCAAGGTGTCTTTATTTAGACAGGGAGTCAATGCTGAGACCAAGGTGTCTTTATTTAGAGACAGGAAGTCAATGCTGAGACCAAGGTGTCTTTATTTAGACAAGGAGTCAATGCTGAGACCAAGGTGTCTTTCTCTAGACTGTGAGTCAATGCTGAGACCAAGGTGTCTTTATTCAGACAGGGAGTCAATGCTGAGACCAAGGTGTCTTTATTTAGACAGGGAGTCAATGCTGAGACCAAGGTGTCTTTATTCAGACAGGGAGTCAATGCTGAGTCCAAGGTGTCTTTATTCAGACAAGGAGTCAATGCTGAGACCAAGGTGTCTTTCTCTAGACAGGGAGTCAATGCTGAGACCAAGGTGTCTTTATTTAGACAGGGAGTCAATGCTGAGACCAAGGTGTCTTTATTTAGAGACAGGAAGTCAATGCTGAGACCAAGGTGTCTTTATTCAGACAGGGAGTCAATGCTGAGACCAAGGTGTATTTATTTAGACAGGGAGTCAATGCTGAGACCAAGGTGTCTTTATTTAGACAGGGAGTCAATGCTGAGACCAAGGTGTCTTTATTTAGACAGGGAGTCAATGCTGAGACCAAGGTGTCTTTCTCTAGACAGGGAGTCAATGCTGAGACCAAGGTGTCTTTCTCTAGACTGTGAGTCAATGCTGAGACCAAGGTGTCTTTATTCAGACAGGGAGTCAATGCTGAGACCAAGGTGTCTTTATTTAGACAGGGAGTCAATGCTGAGACCAAGGTGTATTTATTTAGACAGGGAGTCAATGCTGAGACATATGTCTCTTTAGTTTGACATGGGTTCCATGCTGAGAAGAAGGTATCTTTATTTAGACAGGGAGTCAACGCTGAGACTTTCCAGCCATAAACTTAGTCCCGGCATTAACGTGTATAAGCACACATCAGAAACACCTGATCTGGTGCTGTGATTGTGTGCATCGCTAACACGAGGAAAGTAATCACTTAGATATCTGGACGCAGGACCATAAATACTCCTGTAAACTAAACCTAGTCTAATCTGGGACACCCTAGCCTCGACAGGCAGCCAGTTAAGTTCTTGAAAGCAGCTCCTGCCTGTGTCAGTACGTGGACTCACCTTCAATACTACCCTGATCAGTTTATTCTGGGCAATCTGGAGCTTCTCCTTCATTAGTTTAGATAAGCCCCCAAACCAGGAAGCACTTAAGCTGTCATTGTAAATGAGAATTTGTTCTTAACTGACTTGCCTAGTTCAATAAAGGTTCAGTAAAAAAAAATGGATGGCTGTGACCAGGAAGTACTAGCGTAGTTAAAATGGCATTGGATGAGGGCAGTAGCTAGCACTTTCATGGAGTCCTTATCCAGCAGCTTGGACATTCTAGCCAAAAACTTTGTTGTGGCATAAAACCTTCCCTAGCACCTTATTTGCCCTGCTCACACCTCCCAAGCTTCCATCAAGGATACATCCCAAGTAGCTAACAGAGGTATTAGTAGTCAGGTCTGGATCCAGACCTAAAATGAGTAGGTCCTCTGAAATCAAAGTGGAGTTAGGGGGTGAGGTGCTGACTTCATTTTTCCCTAAGTGCAGAGATAGCTTATCATCTCCAAGCGATTTGCTAATGTTAGTCAGCTCTGTGATAAGTATGTTCTCCAACATAGTTTTACTGTTGTGAGACACCAGAAGTGTAGTCATCCGCATAAAGAAAAAGACGGCAAGAACAAGCATCTTTCATATCGTTAATATACAATAAAAACAGCAGAGGCCCAAGCACGCTCCCCTGCGGAACGCCAAAACTCATTGGCTTTGCCTGAGACAGTGAACCATTAACCTCTACTACTTGCTCTCTTCCTGATAAATAGGACTTTACCCAGCCTAGAGGGATACTGCTTAACCCCAACCCCAGTTTGGAGAGTAGGAGACAGTGGTTAACTGTATCAAAGGTCTTCTGTAGGTCAAGCAGTACCATTCCACACAGATTTCCCTCGTCAGTCTCTTTCCTGATGAAGTCAGTCAAGTAAAGTAGACATGAATCAATGGAGTATGTTTTTCTAAAACCAGACTGAAAATCATACATTAGACCCTGTTTGTTAACATATTCATACATTTGCTCATGTACAACTCTCTCCAGGATCTTTGATGTTACAGAGAGGATATATACAGGCCTATAACTCCCAGGGTCAGACTTTATCCCCTTCTTCTACAGAGGATAGATACAGGCCTATAATTCCCAGTGTCAGACTTTATCCTCTTCTTCTACAGAGGATAGATACAGGCCTATAACTCCCAGGGTCAGACTTTATCCCCTTCTTCTACAGAGGATAGATACAGGCCTGTAACTCCCAGGGTCAGACTTTATCCCCTTCTTATACAGGGGATAGATACAGGCCTATAATTCCCAGGGTTAGACTTTATCCCCTTCTTATACAGAGGATAGATACAGGCCTGTAACTCCCAGGGTCAGACTTTATCCCCTTCTTATACAGAGGATAGATACAGGCCTGTAACTCCCAGGGTCAGACTTTATCCCCTTCTTATACAGAGGATATATACAGGCCCATAACTCCCAGGGTCAGACTTTATCCCCTTCTTCTACAGAGGATAGATACAGGCCTGTAACTCCCAGGGTCAGACTTTATCCCCTTCTTATACAGGGATAGATACAGGCCTATAACTCCCAGGGTCAGACTTTATCCCCTTCTTCTACAGAGGATAGATACAGGCCTGTAACTCCCAGGGTCAGACTTTATCCCCTTCTTATACAGGGATAGATACAGGCCTATAACTCCCAGGGTCAGACTTTATCCCCTTCTTATACAGAGGTATAACTTTAGCTTGTTTCATGTCTCTGTGGAAGATGCCTTGTTCAAGATTGAGATGAACAATATGCATAATACAAGTGCCAATTTTCTCAGCAGAATCTATTAGAAACCTTGCAGGAATATTATCCTGGCCTGTGGCTTTGGAGCATTTAAGCTCTGCCAGCATACTGACTATTTTGGCTGTAGCTGCCTTCGCAAAAGAAAAAGAGCTTGGCTGAACCCCCTAACTCTACATAATACTTCTTGACTTGGTTACTTCCATACAACCAGAACTGGTGGGCAGCTTGCTAACCAGCTTGCTAACCAGCTTGCTAACCAGCTTGCTAACCAGCTTGCTGGCAACAGAAGTTTAAAAAAGTTTGAATTCATTGGCAACCTCTGCTTTTTCATATACCATCTCCCCTTTGATGTTCAGCCCAATACTGTTTAGTTTGTTTTTGGTAGTACTACTACAGCCTAGTTCCTTAAATTATTTCCAAACCATTTTAGGGTCATTTTTTGGTTCTCAATGATTTTCTCAGCAAAGTAACCCCTCTTAGCTTCATCCATCCTGCTCTTAGCTTCATCCATCCTGCGCTGTGCTTCATTTCGGTGATGTTTATGTAGGACAAAATCAGGCTGTTCTTTAGAGTTCTTACATTTCTTAAAGGCCTTATTCCTTGCTTGGATAGATTCTAGAATCTCATGATTAAACCAAGTTGTAGATCTCTGCTTTACCCTGACCCGTCCAATGGGAGCCATCACATTCACCACATCAGGGAATCTACATTTAAAGACTTCCCAGGCACTGTCTACCCCTACACTATCTAGCACAGGTGACCAATCAATTCTACCCACTTGTTCCCTAAACATTTCAACACAGTATTTTTTGAGTCCTATGATTCTAACAGTTTTGTGACACTTAAATATATTTTTTTTAAATTATCCTTCTGCAAAATGTAATAAAATGATCACTGATTCCATATACTATTGCTCCACTCTGCCATATTTTAGATTTATCAGACGCCAATATTAAGTCAATCGTACATTGCACTGTTTCACATATCCTGGTAGGATCTTTTATCATTTGAGTCAGAGCAAGTGATCTACAAAAGTGCATAAATACATTGTGGGTTGGGCTATCCTTTTTGCAGACATCAGTATTGAAATCCCCTAACAAAATGATTTCCTTCAACAGGGAATCATTACAGTTTGACAACACAATTTCAAGACCATCATAGAATGCATTCTGATTGGGCGGCCTTTAACACACCCCCCCCAACAAAATCGGCTTGGTTTTGGGAAGGCATATATCCAGCCAGACAATCTCCAGATCAGCGCTTAAATCCAATCTGACGTTAAAAGCAATGTCTGATCTTACAAACACACATATCCCCCCACCACATATCCCCCCACCACATATCCCCCCACCGTTCCGATTCCGATCCTTCCTGACAACAGAGTAATTACCTATCTCAATTTCTGAGTCACATACAGATGAATCCAACCATGTCTCAGTAAAACATAAGACACCCACCTCTGATTTGCAAACCAACAGGCGTGTCTCATCGATCTGCGGTAGTAGGCTTCGGACCTTTAAGTGCACAGAATGTAGACCCTTCTTCCCAAAGGCCGAATTCCCAGTCAATTTGTTACTCTCCTCCCACTGCACTACCATCTTCCCACTGCACTGCCTCCGGTGGCCCCTCTGCCACAATGGAGCACCCCTCCCCAGGAGCACCCCATCCCAGGAGCACCCCTCCCCAGGAGCACCCCTCCCCAGACTCAATCGTCCTCACCACCGTGTCCTCCGTCACTCACCTCTGGTTGCCTCCGCTCCGCTGTCGACCCCCCCCTCCTCCGGTGCACTCTCCACCCTCGGTAAGTCCTCTGGTCCCACTCCACCTTCAGTGCTCACACACCCCGTGGGTACAGCACACAGACAGCAACGGTAAGCTTCATTGACCGAATGCCCAAAGCTAGGATCGCTGCATTTTAGATGAATCCACTGCGCTCATTCCAAACATACCAAAGCTTTGCTGTTACTGTTTATCCACCGTTCGCAGGAGGAGCCTGGGTGCATAGGCCGTTTGATGGGGTTGGTGATAAAGTGAGGTCCAGGGTATTGATGGATATCACCTGTTAAGAGAAGGTATAGAGTTATTATAAGATCTCCATCATTATTTTGAGATTTTCAGACTGGTTTTCGATTATCGCTTTGGTTTGTGTCAAGGTGCTATGAAAATTTGGCACATAACGTTCCTTCCAAATAAGAAGTGCTGGATGCCATCAAAAGTTGTTTGCATGACTGAGAAGTTGCTGAGTATTGATCTGTCTTTCATCTAGATTGCAGATGCAATTATTTCCAGTGACATTTAAAACAAAAACATTAAATAAAAGTGCTAAACACCATGACTCCGAGGGAGTCAACGCTGAGACCACGGTGTCTTTATTTAGACAGGGAGTCAATGCTGAGACCAAGGTGTCTTTATTTAGACAGGGAGTCAATGCTGAGACCAAGGTGTCTTTATTTAGACAGGGAGTCAATGCCGAGACCACGGTGTCTTTATTTAGACAGGGAGTCAATGCTGAGACCACGGTGTCTTTATTTAGACAGGGAGTCAATGCTGAGACCAAGGTCTCTTTACTTAGACAGGGAGTCAATGCTGAGACCACGGTGTCTTTATTTAGACAGGGAGTCAATGCTGAGACCAAGGTCTCTTTACTTAGACAGGGAGTCAATGCTGAGACCACGGTGTCTTTATTTAGACAGGGAGTCAATGCTGAGACCACGGTGTCTTTATTTAGACAGGGAGTCAATGCTGAGACCACGGTGTCTTTATTTAGAGACAGGGAGTCAATGCCGAGACCACGGTGTCTTTATTTAGACAGGGAGTCAATGCTGAGACCACGGTGTCTTTATTTAGACAGGGAGTCAATGCTGAGACCACGGTGTCTTTATTTAGACAGGGAGTCAATGCTGAGACCAAGGTGTCTTTATTTAGACAGGGAGTCAATGCTGAGACCACGGTGTCTTTATTTAGACAGGGAGTCAATGCTGAGACCAAGGTGTCTTTATTTAGACAGGGAGTCAATGCCGAGACCACGGTGTCTTTATTTAGACAGGGAGTCAATGCCGAGACCACGGTGTCTTTATTTAGACAGGGAGTCAATGCTGAGACCACGGTGTCTTTATTTAGACAGGGAGTCAATGCTGAGACCACGGTGTCTTTATTTAGACAGGGAGTCAATGCTGAGACCAAGGTGTCTTTATTTAGACAGGGAGTCAATGCTGAGACCAAGGTGTCTTTATTTAGACAGGGAGTCAATGCTGAGACCAAGGTCTCTTTATTTAGACAGGGAGTCAATGCTGAGACCACGGTGTCTTTATTTAGACAGGGAGTCAATGCTGAGACCACGGTGTCTTTATTTAGACAGGGAGTCAATGCTGAGACCAAGGTGTCTTTATTTAGACAGGGAGTCAATGCCGAGACCACGGTGTCTTTATTTAGACAGGGAGTCAATGCCGAGACCACGGTGTCTTTATTTAGACAGGGAGTCAATGCTGAGACCACGGTGTCTTTATTTAGACAGGGAGTCAATGCTGAGACCACGGTGTCTTTATTTAGACAGGGAGTCAATGCTGAGACCAAGGTGTCTTTATTTAGACAGGGAGTCAATGCTGAGACCACGGTGTCTTTATTTAGACAGGGAGTCAATGCTGAGACCACGGTGTATTTATTTAGACAGGGAGTCAATGCTGAGACCACGGTGTCTTTATTTAGACAGGGAGTCAATGCTGAGACCACGGTGTCTTTATTTAGACAGGGAGTCAATGCTGAGACCACGGTGTCTTTATTTAGACAGGGAGTCAATGCTGAGACCACGGTGTCTTTATTTAGACAGGGAGTCAATGCTGAGACCAAGGTGTCTTTCTCTAGACAGGGAGTCAATGCTGAGACCAAGGTGTCTTTATTTAGACAGGGAGTCAATGCTGAGACCACAGTGTCTTTATTTAGACAGGGAGTCAATGCCGAGACCACGGTGTCTTTATTTAGACAGGGAGTCAATGCTGAGACCACGGTGTCTTTATTTTGACAGGGAGTCAATGCTGAGACCACGGTGTCTTTATTTAGACAGGGAGTCAATGCTGAGACCACGGTGTCTTTATTTAGACAGGGAGTCAATGCTGAGACCACGGTGTCTTTATTTAGACAGGGAGTCAATGCTGAGACCACGGTGTCTTTATTTAGACAGGGAGTCAATGCTGAGACCACGGTGTCTTTATTTAGACAGGGAGTCAATGCTGAGACCAAGGTGTCTTCATTTAGACAGGGAGTCAATGCTGAGACCACGGTGTCTTTATTTAGACAGGGAGTCAATGCTGAGACCACGGTGTCTTTATTTAGACAGGGAGTCAATGCTGAGACCAAGGTGTCTTTCTCTAGACAGGGAGTCAATGCTGAGACCAAGGTGTCTTTATTTAGACAGGGAGTCAATGCTGAGACCACGGTGTCTTTATTTAGACAGGGAGTCAATGCTGAGACCAAGGTGTCTTTATTTAGACAGGGAGTCAATGCTGAGACCACGGTGTCTTTATTCAGACAGGGAGTCAATGCTGAGACCACGGTGTCTTTATTTAGACAGGGAGTCAATGCTGAGACCACGGTGTCTTTATTTAGACAGGGAGTCAATGCTGAGACCACGGTGTCTTTATTTAGACAGGGAGTTAATGCTGAGACCACGGTGTCTTTATTCAGACAGGGAGTCAATGCTGAGACCACGGTGTCTTTATTTAGACAGGGAGTCAATGCTGAGACCACGGTGTCTTTATTTAGACAGGGAGTCAATGCTGAGACCACGGTGTCTTTATTTAGACAGGGAGTCAACGCTGAGACCAAGGTGTCTTTCTCTAGACAGGGAGTCAACGCTGAGACCAAGGTGTATTTCTCTAGACAGGGAGTCAACGCTGAGACCAAGGTGTATTTATTCAGACAGGGAGTCAATGCTGAGACCACGGTGTCTTTATTTAGACAAGGAGTCAATACTGAGACCAAGGTCTCTTTATTTAGACAGGGAGTCAATGCTGAGACCACGGTGTATTTATTTAGACAGGGAGTCAATGCTGAGACCAAGGTGTCTTTATTCAGACAGGGAGTCAATGCTGAGACCACGGTGTCTTTATTTAGACAGGGAGTCAACGCTGAGACCAAGGTGTCTTTCTCTAGACAGGGAGTCAATGCTGAGACCAAGGTGTCTTTATTTAGACAGGGAGTCAATGCTGAGACCAAGGTGTCTTTCTCTAGACAGGGAGTCAATGCTGAGACCAAGGTGTCTTTATTTAGACAAGGAGTCAATGCTGAGACCAAGGTCTGTTTTCCAGATGAGCCCAGTTTAAATACAGGGCTCATCTCATTCAGTTTAGCACCAAAATATACATCAATACAACGAACACATTATTATATGCAACAATACACGAAAAGCAAAACACAATAATATATTTTTTTTAAATGTCAGTAGGAAGTTCCCCTAACAACTATCTAAAAATGCTCTCGAGGCGCCGATTCCTCAAATTTTTTAAGTTAAATTGTAGATCATTCCACACGTAGGGTGCAAGGAAATTAAACGGTGACAAGTCTTCAGATTTAACCAACCCTTTGGCCTGTCTGATTTGCCATACACAATGATACCTCAGTTGCTTAAAAGCTTGCCAGTCCGGGCCTTTGTTCCTGGCCTTGACCCAAGCATCGTCTCTTTTAAGAATGACTTCTGATAATTCTCAAGTTTACAAGGCATTCAATCTATGTACCTTTAACCCTTAGTTTTTGGAAGGGAGCATGATTATTTTATATAGTATTGAAGACATCTGCAAAGAGGCTGAATGCTAAAGCATGATTCGATCTATGTTGGATCCATCTTGTCTCAAGAGGACCACAATGGAAATAAGTCCCAGACTTTATTGTGTGTTATCCTCCATGATTTTATTCTTGTGCATGTATGGCTTTAAAATTGTCGAATTAATAAAAACTAAACTAAATAGCTGAACTACAATCAAGGTCACTAAAATAAAGATCATGCGAAAGCCTGTTCACTGATGTTCCTCTTTGTGATGACACGAGGATTACATTTTTTTTGTATTCTCACATCTCTAACACAAACAACTGGGCAATGGCCACTGATATCTTGGCCGAAGTATAAACATATTTATCTGGTGTATTTGTTCAAATAACATCATTCCGAGTTTACTTTGAAGGATCTTTAGAGTTGGGTCATGTAGGCTTAGCCACCGGCTGGGATAGGTTTAGATCATTACACATGTCGTTTAGATTATCTGAAGCCTGCATGTGTTTATCCTCATTTTGTTCTGTTTAAGAAACGTTTCTCAATGGAATCGACGGAATGAATACACCCCTGATCAGGCGTAAATACAGTTCACTCTCATAACAGCCACGTTGTATTCCTTCTCTTTCCTTCACTTGTGGACTTCAATCCACAACACATCAGCTGTACAATGGTGCTAACCTACAGAGTGAAGTTGTGGCCAATAGTGTGTTTTAATAAGTTATTTGGTGATGTGATTACATTTAGTGTAGTTTTATCTCAAAAGCATAACTTCTTTAATGTTTAACAATACCAAAAAATATGATATGATATTCACTGAGGACGATGGTCCTCCCCTTCCTCCTCTGAGGAACCTCCACTGTTCAGCAAACACTCTTATACAGAGTTACAATTGGTGCATTCATCTTAAAATATATGTGGGACAACCACATATCACAGGCATAGTAAGATGGGTAGGGACGCCATTGTCCTAACTTCAGGGGGAATCTGGTTCCACCATTGGGTGCCAGGACAGAGAAGAGCTTGGACTAGGCTGAGCGGGAGCTGCCCTCCTTTAGGGGTGGGAGGGCCAAGAGGCCAGAGGTGGCAGGATGGCATGCTCGAGTTGGGGTGTAGGGTTTGAGCAGAGCCTGAAGGAAGGGGCAGTTCCTCTTGCTGCTCCGTAGGCAAGAATCATGGTCTTGTAGTGGAGCTTGGACTGAAAGCCAGTGGAGTGTGAGGTAGAGGAGGGTGACATGGGACAACTTGGGAAGTTTGGAAACCAGGTGGCCTGCAGCGTTCTGGATACATCACAGGGGTTTGATGACACAAGCAGGGAGCCCAGCCAACAGAGAGTCCAGACGGGAGATGACAAGTGCCTGGATTAGGACCTGTGCCACTTCCTGTGTGAGGTAGGGTCGTACTCTACAGATGTTGTAGAGATGAACCTGCAGGAGTGAGTCACTGCTTTGATGTTCGCAAAGAATGACAGGATGTTGTCCAGGGTCACACCAAGGTTCTTTGCACTCTGGGAGGGAAACACCATGGAGTTGTGAACCGTGACAGAGAGGTCTTTGAGTGGCAGGCCTTCCCCAGGAGGAAGAGCAGCTCTGTCTTGTTGAGGTTGAGGTGGTGGGCATCCAAACTCAGATATCTTCCAGGCAGGGTTGGGGTAACGTTACATTTTTATTGATATTTTATTTAACTAGCCAAGTCAGTTAAGAACAAATTCTTATTTACGAAGGCCTACCCCGGCCAAACCCTAACCCAGACGACGCTGGGCCAATTGTGTGCCGCCCTATGGGACTCCTGATCACAGCCGGTTGTGACACAGACCAGGATCAAACGAGGGTGTGTAGTGACACCTCTAGTGTCAGGTGCGTGAATGAGGACCCAAAAGCGAATTAACAAAACAGAGTTTCTTTAATGATGAAACACACGTAGGCTCAGATGGACAGGCAGATTCCGACAGGACAGGACAAGGTTGCAGCAAACACGACGATAGTCAGGTTCAGGCATGAGAAACACAAACAAGAATCCGACAAAGACAGAAACAAAAACAGAGAGAGATATAGAGGACTAATCAGAGGGAAAAAGGGAACAGGTGGGAAAAGGGGTGACGAGGTAGTTAGGAGGAGACAAGGAACAGCTGGGGGAAAGAGGGGGAGAAAAGGTAACCTAATAACGACCAGCAGAGGGAGACAGGGTGAAGGGAAAGGACAGAAACAAGACACAACATGACAATACATGACAGTACCCCCCCACTCACCGAGCGCCTCCTGGCGCACTCGAGGAGGAAACCTGGCGGCAACGGAGGAAATCATCGATCAGCGCACGGTCCAGCACGTCCCGAGAGGGAACCCAACTCCTCTCCTCAGGACCGTACCCCTCCCAATCTACTAGGTACTGATGACCACGGCCCCGAGGACGCATGTCCAAAATCCTACGGACCCTGTAGATGGGTGCGCCCTCGACAAGGATGGGGGGGGGGGGGGGAAGACGAGCGGGGGCGCGAAGAACGGGCTTGACACAGGAGACATGGAAGACCGGGTGGACGCGACGAAGATATCGCGGAAGATGAAGTCGAACTGCGACAGGATTAATGATCTGAGAAATACAGAACGGACCAATGAACCGCGGGGTCAACTTGCGAGAAGCGGTCTTAAGGGGAAGGTTCTGAGTGGAGAGCCAAACTCTCTGACCGCGACAATATCTAGGACTCTTAGTTCTACGCTTATTAGCAGCCCTCACAGTCTGCGCCCTATAACGGCAAAGTGCAGACCTGACCCTCTTCCAGGTGCGCTCGCAACGTTGGACAAAAGCCTGAGCGGAGGGGACGCTGGACTCGGGGAACTGAGATGAGAACAGCGGAGGCTGGTACCCGAGGCTACTCTGAAAAGGAGATAGCCCGGTCGCAGACGAAGGAAGCGAGTTGTGGGCGTATTCTGCCCAGGGGAGCTGTTCTGACCAAGACGCAGGGTTGCGAAAAGAAAGACTGCGTAAGATGCGACCAATAGTCTGATTGGCCCGTTCTGCTTGACCGTTAGACTGGGGGTGAAAGCCGGAAGAGAGACTGACGGAAGCCCCAATCAAACGGCAAAACTCCCTCCAAAATTGAGACGTGAATTGCGGACCTCTGTCCGAAACGACGTCTGACGGAAGGCCATGAATTCTGAAAACATTCTCGATGATGATTTGTGCCGTCTCTTTAGCAGAAGGAAGCTTAGCAAGGGGAATAAAATGAGCCGCCTTAGAGAACCTGTCGACAACCGTAAGAATAACAGTCTTCCCCGCTGACGAAGGCAGTCCGGTGACAAAATCTAAGGCGATGTGAGACCACGGTCGAGAGGGAATGGGAAGCGGCCTGAGACGGCCGGCAGGAGGGGAGTTACCGGACTTAGTCTGCGCGCAGACCGAACAAGCAGCCACGAAGCGACGCGTGTCATGCTCCCGGGTGGGCCACCAAAAGCGCTGGCGAATGGAAGCAAGCGTACCCCGAACGCCAGGGTGGCCGGCTAACTTGGCAGAGTGAGCCCACTGAAGAACGGCCAGACGAGTAGGAACGGGAACGAAAAGAAGGTTCCTGGGACAAGCGCGCGGCGACGGAGTTTGAGTGAGTGCTTGCTTTACCTGCCTCTCAATTCCCCAGACAGTCAACCCGACAACACGCCCCTCAGGGAGAATCCCCTCGGGGTCAGTGGAGGCTACTGAAGAACTGAAGAGACGAGATAAAGCATCAGGCTTGGTGTTCTTAGAGCCCGGACGATAAGAAATCACGAACTCGAAACGAGCGAAAAACAGCGCCCAGCGCGCCTGACGCGCATTAAGTCGTTTGGCAGAACGGATGTACTCAAGGTTCCTATGGTCAGTCCAAACGACAAAAGGAACGGTCGCCCCCTCCAACCACTGTCGCCATTCGCCTAGGGCTAAGCGGATGGCGAGCAGTTCGCGGTTTCCCACATCATAGTTACGTTCCGACGGCGACAGGCGATGAGAAAAATACGCGCAAGGGTGGACCTTGTCGTCAGAGAAGGAGCGCTGAGAAAGAATGGCTCCCACGCCCACCTCTGACGCGTCAACCTCGACAATGAACTGTCTAGAGACGTCAGGTGTAACAAGGATAGGTGCGGATGTAAAACGATTCTTGAGGAGATCAAAAGCTCCCTGGGCGGAAACGGACCACTTAAAGCACGTCTTGACAGAAGTAAGGGCTGTGAGAGGAGCTGCCACCTGACCGAAATTACAGATGAAACGACGATAGAAATTCGCGAAGCCGAGAAAGCGCTGCAACTCGACGCGTGACTTAGGGACGGGCCAATCAATGACAGCTTGGACCTTAGCGGGATCCATCTTAATGCCTTCAGCGGAAATAACAGAACCGAGAAATGTGACGGAGGAGGCATGAAAAGAGCACTTCTCAGCCTTCACAAAAAGACAATTCTCTAAAAGGCGCTGGAGGACACGTCGAACGTGCTGAACATGAATCTGGAGTGACGGTGAAAAAATCAGGATATCGTCAAGGTAAACGAAAACAAAGATGTTCAGCATGTCTCTCAGGACATCATTGACTAATGCCTGAAAGACAGCTGGAGCGTTAGCGAGGCCGAAAGGAAGAACCCGGTATTCAAAGTGCCCTAACGGAGTGTTAAACGCCGTCTTCCACTCGTCCCCCTCCCTGATGCGCACGAGATGGTAAGCGTTACGAAGGTCCAACTTAGTGAAAAACCTGGCTCCCTGCAGGATCTCGAAGGCTGAAGACATAAGAGGAAGCGGATAACGATTCTTCACTGTTATGTCATTCAGCCCTCGATAATCTATGCAGGGGCGCAGGGACCCGTCCTTCTTCTTAACAAAAAAAAACCCCGCTCCGGCGGGAGAGGAGGAGGGGACTATGGTACCGGCGGCAAGAGCTACAGACAAATAATCTTCGAGAGCCTTACGTTCGGGAGCCGACAGAGAGTATAGTCTACCCCGGGGGGGAGTGGTTCCCGGAAGGAGATCAATACTACAATCATACGACCGGTGTGGAGGAAGAGAGGTGGCCCTGGACCGACTGAACACCGTGCGCAGATCGTGATATTCCTCCGGCACCCCTGTCAAATCACCAGGCTCCTCCTGTGAAGAAGAGACAGAGGAAACAGGAGGGATAGCAGACATTAAACATTTCACATGACAAGAGACGTTCCAGGAGAGGATAGAATTACTAGACCAATTAATGGAAGGATTATGACAAACTAGCCAGGGATGGCCCAAAACAACAGGTGTAAAAGGTGAACGAAAAATTAAAAAAGAAATGGTTTCGCTATGATTACCAGAAACAGTGAGGGTTAAAGGTAGCGTCTCACGCTGAATCCTGGGGAGAGGACTACCATCCAGGGCGAACAAGGCCGTGGACTCCCTTAACTGTCTGAGAGGAATGTCATGTTCCCGAGCCCAGGTCTCGTCCATAAAACAGCCCTCCGCCCCAGAGTCTATTAAGGCACTGCAGGAAGCTGACGAACCGGTCCAGCGTAGATGGACCGACAAGGTAGTGCAGGATCTTGAAGGAGAGACAGGAGTAGTAGCGCTCACCAGTAGCCCTCCGCTTACTGATGAGCTCTGGCTTTTA
Source organism: Oncorhynchus mykiss (assembly GCF_013265735.2). NCBI lineage: Eukaryota > Metazoa > Chordata > Actinopteri > Salmoniformes > Salmonidae > Oncorhynchus > Oncorhynchus mykiss. Next base: position 77,765,816 of record NC_048573.1, read on the forward strand.
CTGGACATGAAGTGACAAAATGACCAGCAGAACCGCAATAGAGACAGAGGCGGTTGGTGATTCTTCGTTCCCTCTCCTTAGTCGAGATGCGGATACCTCCCAGCTGCATAGGCTCAGCACCCGAGCCGGCAGAGGAAGATGGTAGTGATGCGGAGAGGGGGGCAACGGAGAACGCGAGCTCCTTTCCACGAGCTCGGTGACGAAGATCAACCCGTCGCTCAATGCGAATAGCGAGTTCAATCAAGGAATCCACGCTGGAAGGAACCTCCCGGGAGAGAATCTCATCCTTTACCTCTGCGCGGAGACCCTCCAGAAAACGAGCGAGCAAAGCCGGCTCGTTCCAGCCACTGGAGGCAGCAAGAGTGCGAAACTCAATAGAGTAGTCTGTTATGGATCGATTACCTTGACATAGGGAAGACAGGGCCCTGGAAACCTCCTCCCCAAAAACAGATCGATCAAAAACCCGTATCATCTCCTCCTTAAAGTCCTGATACTGGTTAGTACACTCAGCCCTTGCCTCCCAGATTGCCGTGCCCCACTCACGAGCCCGTCCAGTAAGGAGAGATATGACGTAGGCGACACGAGCAGTGCTCCTGGAGTAAGTGTTGGGCTGGAGAGAAAACACAATATCACACTGGGTGAGGAACGAGCGGCATTCAGTGGGCTCCCCAGAGTAACACGGCGGGTTATTGATTCTGGGCTCCGGAGATTCGAAAGCCCTGGAAGTGGCCGGTGGATCGAGGCGGAGATGGTGAACCTGTTCTGTGAGGTTGGAGACTTGGGTGGCCAGGGTCTCAACGGCATGTCGAGCAGCAGACAATTCCTGCTTGTGTCTGCCTAGCATCGCTCCCTGGATCTCGACGGCTGAGTGGAGAGGATCCGAAGTCGCTGGGTCCATTCTTGGTCGGATTCTTCTGTCAGGTGCGTGAATGAGGACCCAAAAGCGAATTAACAAAACAGAGTTTCTTTAATGATGAAACACACGTAGGCTCAGATGGACAGGCAGATTCCGACAGGACAGGACAAGGTTGCAGCAAACACGACGATAGTCAGGTTCAGGCATGAGAAACACAAACAAGAATCCGACAAAGACAGAAACAAAAACAGAGAGAGATATAGAGGACTAATCAGAGGGAAAAAGGGAACAGGTGGGAAAAGGGGTGACGAGGTAGTTAGGAGGAGACAAGGAACAGCTGGGGGAAAGAGGGGGAGAAAAGGTAACCTAATAACGACCAGCAGAGGGAGACAGGGTGAAGGGAAAGGACAGAAACAAGACACAACATGACAATACATGACATCTAGCACTGAGATGCTGTGCCTTAGACTGATACAGCACTCGGGAGTCCATACTTTACCAGCTAAAATATTGTAATCAGATTACAGATACTTTTGGAAAACTAGATAATTACCTCGAGGAATACTTTTAAATTCAGATGTCACCTCTCTGGGCCTCTAGGTCACTGGGCTGCTCGTTATGGCGCACACCTGTCACCATCGTTACGCGGACCTGCGTCAGACTCACCTGGACTCCATCACCTCCCTGATTACCTGCCCTGTATATGTCTCCCCCTTTGGTTCCTTCCCCAGGCATCATTGTTTCTGTGCGTTGTTAATGTTTCTTGTTTTGTATGATGTTGTGTTTATTTCTTAAAACATTCCCTGAACTTGCTTCCCGACTCACATCGTTACAGCAGAAAAGATGTTTGCTGAAAAAAATATTTGACAAATTCTCTGTTTTCTCAACGACATTCAAATCAGCATTGAAAAACGACCCACGTTTAAGTTTGTTCCACTTGAGCGAGTCTGACCACAAGTCAGAGACCACTATGATGACACACCAAATGTGTTTGATGGATCGTGAGAAAAGAGCAGGAACAGGCTTTTGTAGGCTACAGTCCAAGCCATGTCTTCCAATGGTGCAACTGCTGTCGACATCCAAAGATTATCCAACTTTAATAAACACTTGGAGGTGAGGATGACGTTAGTGGTGAAGTCCACGGTGATACGTATATCACTTATTATTGATATCTACATAGCACATTGATGTGAATAACACTGCTGCTCTCTCTTTTAGCTATTTGCACCTGTATTTATTGTGGTTGTTGTGGATGGCTGTTCACACATCTAAATGTGTATTTGAACCCAATAATGGTTGAATTCAAGAAGCTTATCAATCATTGTTTTTGAAACTAGTGGACAGACAGTGAAAAATGAGCTCTTGCAACAGCTGCACAAACACGTAGATCCCCTGAACGTAGCTCACTTTCCAGATCCCAATTACCTGAATTCTGATCACCTGTTCACACACCTGCAGGTCATTATCACACACTATTTAGTTCAGTTCTTTACACCCCATCATTGTGAGGTATTGTTTTGTGACACTTCTATTCAGAGCTCTGTTTTTCTTGTTAATTAGTCCTCCCGTGTATGACAGTCTTTGCCTGACTCACTAATTACACCTTTTGCCTATTCCCTGCCTGTAACTTAGCCTATCAGATTTCCTGTTATCAACCTATCGCCTGATCTCCCAGACGACGTTACTACCTTTTCCCTGTCTGTACTGTTGCCTTGAACTGTGTATGACCTTCTGCCTGCCTCCTCCTGTGTATGCCCTTCTGCCCTGCCCCTGGACCCAACTACCTGCCTCCTCCTGTGTATGACGACCTGCCTGCCTCCTCCTGTGTATGACTTTCTGCCTGCCCCTGTACCCAGCTACCTGCCTCCTCCTGTGTATGACCTTCTGCCTGCCCCTGGACCCAGCTACCTGCCTCCTTCTGTGTATGACCTACTGCCTGCCCCTGGACCCAGCTACCTGCCTCCTCCTGTGTGTGACCTACTGCCTGCCCCTGGACCCAGCTACCTGCCTCCTGTGTGTGACCTACTGCCTGCCCCTGGACCCAGCTACCTGCCTCCTCCTGTGTATGACCTTCTGCCTGCCCCTGGACCCAGCTACCTGCCTCCTCCTGTGTATGACCTTCTGCCTGACCCAGCTATATGCCTCCTCCTGTGTATGACCTTCTGCCTGCCCCTGGACCCAGCTACCTGCCTCCTCCTGTGTATGACCTTCTGCCTGACCCAGCTATATGCCTCCTCCTGTGTATGACCTTCTGCCTGCCCCTGGACCCAGCTACCTGCCTCCTCCTGTGTATGACCTTCTGCCTGCCCCTGGACCCAGCTACCTGCCTCCTCCTGTGTGTGACCTACTGCCTGCCCCTGGACCCAGCTACCTGCCTCCTCCTGTGTATGACCTTCTGCCTGCCCCTGGACCCAGCTACCTGCCTCCTCCTGTGTATGACCTTCTGCCTGCCCCTGGACCCAGCTACCTGCCTCCTCCTGTGTATGACCTTCTGCCTGCCCCTGGACCCAGCTACCTGCCTCCTCCTGTGTGTGACCTACTGCCTGCCCCTGGACCCAGCTACCTGCCTCCTCCTGTGTATGACCTTCTGCCTGCCCCTGGACCCAGCTACCTGCCTCCTCCTGTGTGTGACCTACTGCCTGCCCCTGGACCCAGCTACCTGCCTCCTCCTGTGTATGACCTTCTGCCTGCCCCTGGACCCAGCTACCTGCCTCCTCCTGTGTATGACCTTCTGCCTGCCCCTGGACCCAGCTACCTGCCTCCTCCTGTGTATGACCTTCTGCCTGCCCCTGGACCCAGCTACCTGCCTCCTCCTGTGTGTGACCTACTGCCTGCCCCTGGACCCAGCTACCTGCCTCCTCCTGTGTATGACCTTCTGCCTGCCCCTGGACCCAGCTACCTGCCTCCTCCTGTGTGTGACCTACTGCCTGCCCCTGGACCCAGCTACCTGCCTCCTCCTGTGTATGACCTTCTGCCTGCCCCTGGACCCAGCTACCTACCCCCTCCTGTGTGTGACCTTCTGCCTGCCCCTGGACCCAGCTACCTGCCTCCTCCTGTGGTCCTTTACAATAAACACCTGCTGCGCCCTGCGCTTGAAACCAGCTCTCTGTCTCCCCTCGTGTTCATTACAATTGGTAGTAGTTAACAGTGGGTGGGTGGGGGGGGGGGGGGGGGGGGGGGGAGTACCCAGCTGTCATAGCTGAGTAAAAGTAAAGATACTGTAGCAAGATCAAGGATGTGGGGTTTCCACGTCACCAAGTTCAATAACAACACACCTGTAGCACAAACTAGTAGTAGTCTGACAGTCCAGGTCACAACGGGCAGTCACACAGATTTTGTTCTCGATTCTCTCACTCTTCATACCTCTCTTGTCTCTGCCCCTTTTGTACAGGCTGCTTCCTCCTTTATCCCCAAGCACTCCCTGTCTTAACGAACGACAACCTTTCCACGTTGGGGCAGGAAGTCCATATAAGGCTTGGTAGGTTTGTCTTTGTTGAGAATTGGTTATGATGACATAATCATGTGGTCAAACAAATGACTAGATGACTTTTTGCAAATCCAACATATTCACAAGTAGATTCCATGTCACAATACGTTGACAAATGATGTTGAAACAACGTTGAATCAACCAGTTCGTGCCCACTGGGAGGGCATCATTATTTTTAAAAGATGGATGGAAATAAAGTTAAACAGAGATACAGTGTGATTACATCAGTCACAACTGCAACACCCCGACCCAGTGACTCAGTCATTTAGATCCAGTGAACGTTCCTCAGATCATGACTGTCTGACCCAGTCATTTAGATCCAGTGAATGGTCCTCAGATCCTGACTGTCTGACCCAGTCATTTAGATCCAGTAAATGGTCCTCAGAACCTTACTCTCTGACTCAGTCATTTAAATCCAGTGAATGTTCCTCAGATCCTGACTCTCTGACCCAGTGACTCAGTGTTCACTCTCTCATGAGGCAGGCTACCAGGCAGGAGGAGAGGAGCGTGTCTGAACCTTCGCTCTCTCTCTCTCTCTTCATATGACAGTGACTTAGTGAATACGTTTTAATCCTGTCTCTCTCTCTCTCTCTCTTCATATGACAGTGACTTAGTGAATATGTTTTAATCCTGTCTCTCTCTCTCTCTTCATATGACAGTGATTTAGTGAATAGGTTTTAATCCTGTCTCTCTCTCTCTCTTCATATGACAGTGACTTAGTGAATACGTTTTAATCCTGTCTCTCTCTCTCTCTCTCTTCATATGACAGTGACTTAGTGAATACGTTTTAATCCTGTCTCTCTCTCTCTCTTCATATGACAGTGATTTAGTGAATACGTTTTAATCCTGTCTCTCTCTCTCTCTCTCTCTTCATATGACAGTGACTTAGTGAATACGTTTTAATCCTGTCTCCCTCTCAATTACATTCAATTAAATTAAAAGGGCTTTATTTTATGTTTACATTGCCAAAGCAAGTGAAATAGATAATTTTAAAAAAGGGAAATAATAAATAAAAAAATTTACAGTAAACATTACACTCACAAGTTTCAAAAGATCAGAGACATTTTAAAATGCCATATTATGACTATGTACAGTGTTGTAAAGATGTGAAAATAGTTCAAGTACAAAAGGGAAAATAAATAAACATAATTATGGGTTGTATATATATATATATATATATGTATATATATATATATTTACAATGGTGTTTGTTTGTCAGTGGTTGTCTCTCTCTTTCTTTAACCCTCTAAGGTCGATTGACGCACCGATGTCTGTCAGACCATGAGACATCCCGAAAACCGGTCTTCTCACGAAAAACCTCTGTAGCATCTGAACGGTTCGGCCAACAAACTAATGTGACCCCACTGTGGAAAGGGACGATTCTCACGAACCCCGACCCAGTGACTCAGTGTTCACTCTCTCATGAGGCAGGCTACCAGGCAGGAGGAGAGGAGCGTGTCTGAACCTTCGCTCTCTCTCTTCATATGACAGTGACTTAGTGAATAGGTTTTAATCCTGTCTCTCTCTCTCTTCATATGACAGTGACTTAGTGAATAGGTTTTAATCCTGTCTCTCTCTCTCTCTCTCTCTTCATATGACAGTGACTTAGTGAATAGGTTTTAATCCTGTCTCTCTCTCTCTTCATATGACAGTGACTTAGTTAATAGGTTTTAATCCTGTCTCTCTCTCTCTTCATATGACAGTGACTTAGTGAATAGGTTTTAATCCAGTCTCTCTCTCTCTCTCTTCATATGACAGTGACTCAGTGTTCACTCTGTCATGAGGCAGGCTACCAGGCAGGAGGGGAGGAGCGCGTCACGGGATGTGTCTGCAGGTAACCAAACAAATTAATGGTAGTATGGAGGTAGTATTTCTGCCCACAAAAAAATAATGACTTAAATATGTGTAAAAAAAAATATATATATATACATATATATATATATATACACATATATATTTCCTGAGCTGTCTTATAACTCCTAGATATCTTGTTTCTTATGATACATATTTTGACTGTCCTTTTTTGCCATTCATGAATGTCTTATTCAAAGTGTTTCTATGGGCTATACCAGTAAAGTCCAAAAACTATGTTTTTTTGGGACACAGAATGCATGTGTCCCAAATTGCACACTTTTCAATTTCCTTATGTAGTACACTATTTTTGACTGGAGCCATATATACACTGCTCCAAAAAAATAAAGGGAACACTAAAATAACACATCCTAGATCTGAATGAATGAAATATTCTTATTAAATACTTTTTTCTTTACATAGTTGAATGTGCTGACAACAAAATCACACAAAAATGATCAATGGAAATCAAATTTATCAACCCATGGAGGTCTGGATTTGGAGTCACACTCAAAATTAAAGTGGAAAACCACACTACAGGCTGATCCAACTTTGATGTAATGACTGACAGACACAGCAAACCTTATTGCCACAGCTCGCATTGATGTGCCATCCTGGATGAGCTGCACTACCTGAGCCACTTGTGTGGGTTGTAGACTCCGTCTCATGCTACCACTAGAGTGAAAGCACCACCAGCATTCAAAAGTGACCAAAACATCAGCCAGGAAGCATAGGAACTGAGAAGTGGTCTGTGGTCACCACCTGCAGAACCACTCCTTTATTGGGGGTGTCTTGCTAATTGCCTATAATTTCCACCTGTTGTCTATTCCACTTGCACTACAGCATGTGAAATTTATTGTCAATCAGTGTTGCTTCCTAAGTGGACAGTTTGATTTCACAGAAGTGTGATTGACTTGGAGTTACATTGTGTTGTTTAAGTGTTCCCTTTATTTTTTTTAGCAGTGTATATATAAAAATATACATATTTATACTTAAATGGGCCTAAAATTGTTAATCAAATAGCTAAATGATCCTTGGTATGACAACCTTAAAACAATTAACAATTTCAGTTTGGATTTAGCATTTTAGGACCCCCCCCCTTCTGTCTTTTCTTGTTTCTGACTAAAACAGTGTCTAGATGAGTTATGACCTGTTTAAGTCATGAGTCCTACATCTTCCTCTGCGACATCACGTTTACTCTAATATCCTCTGGTCTGGCGAGTGTTCTCCTCATGTAGGTCACACACACATTCACGGTTCTGTTAGGTGTGGTACCAAGTCTGGTTTATATCCAGAGAGACAAGGAGAGAGGGGCTGATTGGTGAAGAGAGAGGGCTGAGAAAGAGGGGCTGATTGGTTAAGACAGGGGGCTGAGAGAGGAGCTGACTGGAGAAGAGAGGGGGCTGAGAAAGAGGGGCTGATTGGTTAAGACAGGGGGCTGAGAGATGGAAAAATAAGAGGAGAAAAGGGGTAAATAGAGAGCAGGTGAGAGAAAGAGAAAGGGACCGAGAGAGAATGAGAGAAATCAAAAAAGACAGATGATATCTTGTTTTAGAAACAGAGAGAGAGAGAGAAAGAGAGCGAGAGAGAGTGAGAGGGGAGAGAGAGAGAGGGAAAGAGAGGGGAGAGAGTGAGAGGGGAGAGAGAGAGAGGGAAAGAGAGGGGAGAGAGTGAGAGAGAGAAAGAGGGGAGAGAGCGAGAGAGAGAAAGAGAGTGAGAGAGAGAGAGGAGAGAGAGCGGGAGAGAGGAGAGAGAGCGGGAGAGAGGAGAGAGGAGAGAGGAGAGAGGGGAGAGAGAGAGAGGGGAGAGAGAGAGAGGGGGGAGAGCCCAGTAGGAAAGAATAAGATGGCAGCCATTCAAGGAAACCATTTAAAATAGCAGACAATCAGTCTGATGTCATCATAACCACAACAATCTCTGTGGCCAGTCTCCCTGTCTTGCTCTGTAACACACACACACACTGTCAGAATTCTGTGTCCCAAATGGAACACTTTTAAATTTCTTATGTAGTGCACTATTTTTGACTGGAGCCATATGGGGAACATGGTGCCGTTTGGGAATCTGATGTCTGGGATTAGTTTGGTCTGATAAATAGACTCGTTGTGTATCTCTATATGCTGAAAGTCAGTATTGAACCAGTTCTTTAAAAACTACTATTGCATTTGGTCAAACACAATTATCTCTTACTAAAACCAGGCAACAAACGGATTGGGCTGTTGATAGAGCCAGCAAACGGATTGGGCGGCTGTTGATAGAGCCAGCAAACGGATTGGGCGGCTGTTGATAGAGCCAGCAAACGGATTGGGCTGTTGTTAGAGCCAGCAAACAGATTGGGCTGTTGTTAGAGCCAGCAAACAGATTGGGCTGTTGTTAGAGCCAGCAAACGGATTGGGCTGTTGTTAGAGCCAGCAAACGGATTGGGCTGTTGTTAGAGCCAGCAAACGGATTGGGCTCTTGTTAGAGCCAGCAAACGGATTGGGCTGTTGTTAGAGCCAGCAAACGGATTGGGCTGTTGCTCATTCCTTCAGGCTTTGGTTAAAGATATAGCCATTAGGACACACTCCTTCAGGCCTTGGTTAAAGATATAGCCAATAGGACACACTCCTTCAGGCTTTGGTTAAAGGTATAGCCAATAGGACACACTCCTTCAGGCTTTGGTTAAAGATATAGCCAATAGGAATGGTAATACAGTCTGCTACCATTCTCAATAGTTTACCATCTAGGTTGTTGTTACGCACACCTCTATGAAGAGGGAACGCAACACCCTGCTACAACTCAACTCTCCATGAAGCGAAAGAGGTATGGGACTATAGGTGGAGGTAAAGAGGTTTGGGACTGTAGGTGGAGGTAAAGAGGTATGGGACTGTAGGTGGAGGTAAAGAGGTATGGGACTATAGGTGGAGGTATAGAGGTATGGGACTGTAGGTGGAGGTAAAGAGGTATGGGACTGTAGGTGGAGGTAAAGAGGTATGGGACTGTAGGTGGAGGTAAAGAGGTATGGGACTGTAGGTGGAGGTAAAGAGGTATGTGACTGTAGGTGGAGGTAAAGAGGTATGTGACTGTAGGTGGAGGTATAGAGGTATGGGACTGTAGGTGGAGGTAGAGAGGTATGTGACTGTAGGTGGAGGTAAAGAGGTATGGGACTGTAGGTGGAGGTAAAGAGGTATGGGACTGTAGGTGGAGGTAAAGAGGTATGGGACTGTAGGTGGAGGTAAAGAGGTATGGGACTGTAGGTGGAGGTAAAGAGGTATGGGACTGTAGGTGGAGGTAAAGAGGTTTGGGACTGTAGGTGCGAGTAAGGAGGACAAGACAGAGAGAGTGGTACCGTTTACAAGGACTTTATTCCTTCACACGGTAATATGGGGAAAAGGGGCTGGACGGAACCAAAGCAAAGAAAGTAAATCTCAAAGCCCCCCCTCTCCTATCTTACCTGCCTAACCACTTGTACCTAACTTAGCACCACCTGGTGCCCTAACCAAAATACAGGGGGTGGTCCGCCCAGGTCTTACCTAGTGTGTCTAGACAGTGAATATACTACGGGTATATGTATGCCCGCGGGCCTCTTGCCTAACACTCAAGGTGCCTCCCCCTCTGGGAACAAATTAAACAGAATAACAAACAATTTCAATAATCAAAACAGTGCGTCCTATTGGCACAAACCAGACAACCAATCAGCTCTCTCACTCAACCAATACAGGGCACACTGATCATCTCCCTCTGAGAACAACCAACACAGTATATCACCCTCAGCCCCCTGAAAAACGACCAACACAGTATATCACCCTCAGCCCCCTGAGAAACGACCAACACAGTATATCACCCTCAGCCCCCTGAGAAACGACCAACACAGTATATCACCCTCAGCCCCCTGAAAAACGACCAACACAGTATATCACCCTCAGCCCCCTGAGAAACCACCAACACAGTATATCACCCTCATCCCCCTGAGAAACCACCAACACAGTATATCACCCTCATCCCCCTGAGAAACCACCAACACAGTATATCACCCTCAGCCCCCTGAAAAACGACCAACACAGTATATCACCCTCATCCCCCTGAGAAACCACCAACACAGTATATCACCCTCAGCCCCCTGAAAAACGACCAACACAGTATATCACCCTCATCCCCCTGAAAAACGACCAACACAGTATATCACCCTCAGCCCCCTGAAAAACGACCAACACAGTATATCACCCTCAGCCCCCTGAGAAACGGCCAACACAGTATATCACCCTCAGCCCCCTGAAAAACGACCAACACAGTATATCACCCTCAGCCCCCTGAGAAACGGCCAACACAGTATATCACCCTCAGCCCCCTGAAAAACGACCAACACAGTATTTACCCTCAGCCCCCTGAAAAACGACCAACACAGTATATCACCCTCAGCCCCCTGAGAAACGACCAACACAGTATATCACCCTCAGCCCCCTGAAAAACGGCCAACACAGTATATCACCCTCAGCCCCCTGAAAAACGACCAACACAGTATATCACCCTCAGCCCCCTGAGAAACCGCCAACACAGTATATCACCCTCAGCCCCCTGAAAAACGACCAACACAGTATATCACCCTCAGCCCCCTGAGAAACGGCCAACACAGTATATCACCCTCAGCCCCCTGAAAAACGACCAACACAGTATATCACCCTCAGCCCCCTGAAAAACGGCCAACACAGTATATCACCCTCAGCCCCCTGAAAAACGACCAACACAGTATATCACCCTCAGCCCCCTGAGAAACGGCCAACACAGTATATCACCCTCAGCCCCCTGAAAAACGACCAACACAGTATTTACCCTCAGCCCCCTGAAAAACGACCAACACAGTATTTACCCTCAGCCCCCTGAAAAACGACCAACACAGCTCTCAGCAATTGAATCCTCTATATCACAATCACCCTCCCCTGAGCAACAGAACACTGGTTTATATACAGCTGTAAAAAGTGTTGGTAATTGACAACAGCTGCGTTCGGACGAGAGGGCGGGGTCAGCTCTCCTATCAATGGGGCTGATCAATCAGCTGTAGGGGATTTCAGGACACTATCCTGAAACTCACACATAAACCACAACACAGAAACTGGGGAACGTAACAGTTGTCTGTACCTATTGGTAATACAGTCTGCTACCATTCTCAATAGGTTCCCATCTAGGTTGTCTATACAGTCTGCTACCATTATCTTATTATATTAACTACCCCTTTCCCAACTGTATTTAATTTATTTATTTATTTTGCTCCTTTGCACCCCATTATTTTTATTTCTACTTTGCACATTCTTCCATTGCAAAACTACCATTCCAGTGTTTTACTTGCTATATTGTATTTACCTTGCCACCAAGGCCTTTTTTGCCTTTACCTCCCTTATCTCACCTAATTTGCTCACATTGTATATAGACTTGTTTATACTTTATTATTGACTGTATGTTTGTTTTACTCCATGTGTAACTCTGTGTTGTTGTATCTGTCGAACTGCTTTGCTTTATCTTGGCCAGGTCGCAATTGTAAATGAGAACTTGTTCTCAACTTGCCTACCTGGTTAAATAAAGGTAAAATAAATAAATAAATAAAATCTATAGTTTACCATCTAGGTTGTCTATACCTGGTGGTTATACAGTCTGCTACCATTCTCTATAGTTGACCATCTAGGTTGTCTATACAGTCTGCTACCATTCTCAATAGGCTCCCATCTAGGTTGTCTATACAGTCTGCTACCATTATCTATAGTTTACCATCTAGGTTGTCTATACCTGGTGGTAATACAGTCTGCTACCATTATCGATAGTTTACCATCTAGGTTGTCTATATCAGGTGGTAATACAGTCTGCTACCATTCTCTATAGTTTACCATCTAGGATGTCTATAGTTTACCATCTAGGATGTCTATAGTTTACCATCTAGGTTGTCTATACCTGGTGGCTCATCATTATTGATGGATAACAACAGTTTACCATCTAGGATGTCTATACCTGGTGGCTCATCATTATTGATAGATACCAATAGTTTACCATATAGGTTGTCTATACCTGGTGGCTCATCATTATTGATAGATAACAATAGTTTACCATCTAGGATGTCTATAGTTTACCATCTAGGATGTCTATAGTTTACCATCTAGGTTGTCTATACCTGGTGGCTCATCATTATTGATAGATAACAATAGTTTACCATCTAGGTTGTCTATACCTGGTGGCTCATCATTATTGATAGATAACAATAGTTTACCATCTAGGATGTCTATGCCTGGTGGCTCATCATTATTGATAGATAACAATAGTTTACCATCTAGGTTGTCCACACCTGGTGGCTCATCATTATTGATAGATAACAATAGTTGACCATCTAGGTTGTCTATACCTGGTGGCTCATCATTATTGATAGATAACAATAGTTTACCATCTAGGTTGTCTATACCTGGTGGCTCATCATTATTGATAGATAACAATAGTTTACCATCTAGGTGGTATATACCTGGTGGCTCATCATTATTGATAGATAACAATAGTTTACCATCTAGGTTGTCTATACCTGGTGGCTCATCATTATTGATAGATAACAATAGTTTACCATCTAGGTTGTCTATACCTGGTGGCTCATCATTATTGATAGATAACAATAGTTTACCATCTAGGTTGTCTATACCTGGTGGCTCATCATTATTGATAGATAACAATAGTTTACCATCTAGGTTGTCTATACCTGGTGGCTCATCATTATTGATAGATAACAATAGTTTACCATCTAGGTTGTCTATACCTGGTGGCTCATCATTATTGATAGATAACAATAGTTTACCATCTAGGTTGTCTATACCTGGTGGCTCATCATTATTGATAGATAACTATAGTGTACCATCTAGGTTGTCTATACCTGGTGGCTCATCATTATTGATGGATAACAATAGTTTACCATCTAGGTTGTCTATACCTGGTGGCTCATCATTATTGATAGATAACAATAGTTTACCATCTAGGTTGTCTATACCTGGTGGCTCATCATTATTGATAGATAACAATAGTTTACCATCTAGGATGTCTATGCCTGGTGGCTCATCATTATTGATAGATAACAATAGTTTACCATCTAGGTTGTCTATACCTGGTGGCTCATCATTATTGATAGATAACAATAGTTTACCATCTAGGATGTCTATGCCTGGTGGCTCATCATTATTGATAGATAACAATAGTTTACCATCTAGGTTGTCTATACCTGGTGGCTCATCATTATTGATAGATAACAATAGTTTACCATCTAGGATGTCTATGCCTGGTGGCTCATCATTATTGATAGATAACAATAGTTTACCATCTAGGTTGTCTATACCTGGTGGCTCATCATTATTGATAGATAACAATAGTTTACCATCTAGGATGTCTATGCCTGGTGGCTCATCATTATTGATAGATAACAATAGTTTACCATCTAGGTTGTCTATACCTGGTGGTAATACAGTCTGCTACCATTATCGATAGTTTACCATCTAGGTTGTCTATATCAGGTGGTAATACAGTCTGCTACCATTCTCTATAGTTTACCATCTAGGATGTCTATAGTTTACCATCTAGGATGTCTATAGTTTACCATCTAGGTTGTCTATACCTGGTGCCTCATCATTATTGATGGATAACAACAGTTTACCATCTAGGATGTCTATACCTGGTGGCTCATCATTATTGATAGATACCAATAGTTTACCATATAGGTTGTCTATACCTGGTGGCTCATCATTATTGATAGATAACAATAGTTTACCATCTAGGATGTCTATAGTTTACCATCTAGGATGTCTATAGTTTACCATCTAGGTTGTCTATACCTGGTGGCTCATCATTATTGATAGATAACAATATTTTACCATCTAGGTTGTCTATACCTGGTGGCTCATCATTATTGATAGATAACAATAGTTTACCATCTAGGATGTCTATGCCTGGTGGCTCATCATTATTGATAGATAACAATAGTTTACCATCTAGGTTGTCTATACCTGGTGGCTCATCATTATTGATAGATAACAATAGTTTACCATCTAGGTGGTATATACCTGGTGGCTCATCATTATTGATAGATAACAATAGTTTACCATCTAGGTTGTCTATACCTGGTGGCTCATCATTATTGATAGATAACAATAGTTTACCATCTAGGTTGTCTATACCTGGTGGCTCATCATTATTGATAGATAACAATAGTTTACCATCTAGGATGTCTATGCCTGGTGGCTCATCATTATTGATAGATAACAATAGTTTACCATCTAGGTTGTCTATACCTGGTGGCTCATCATTATTGATAGATAACAATAGTTTACCATCTAGGATGTCTATGCCTGGTGGCTCATCATTATTGATAGATAACAATAGTTTACCATCTAGGTTGTCTATACCTGGTGGCTCATCATTATTGATAGATAACAATAGTTTACCATCTAGGATGTCTATGCCTGGTGGCTCATCATTATTGATAGATAACAATAGTTTACCATCTAGGTTGTCTATACCTGGTGGCTCATCATTATTGATAGATAACAATAGTTTACCATCTAGGATGTCTATGCCTGGTGGCTCATCATTATTGATAGATAACAATAGTTTACCATCTAGGTTGTCTATACCTGGTGGTAATACAGTCTGCTACCATTATCGATAGTTTACCATCTAGGTTGTCTATATCAGGTGGTAATACAGTCTGCTACCATTCTCTATAGTTTACCATCTAGGATGTCTATAGTTTACCATCTAGGATGTCTATAGTTTACCATCTAGGTTGTCTATACCTGGTGCCTCATCATTATTGATGGATAACAACAGTTTACCATCTAGGATGTCTATACCTGGTGGCTCATCATTATTGATAGATACCAATAGTTTACCATATAGGTTGTCTATACCTGGTGGCTCATCATTATTGATAGATAACAATAGTTTACCATCTAGGATGTCTATAGTTTACCATCTAGGATGTCTATAGTTTACCATCTAGGTTGTCTATACCTGGTGGCTCATCATTATTGATAGATAACAATAGTTTACCATCTAGGTTGTCTATACCTGGTGGCTCATCATTATTGATAGATAACAATAGTTTACCATCTAGGATGTCTATGCCTGGTGGCTCATCATTATTGATAGATAACAATAGTTTACCATCTAGGTTGTCTATACCTGGTGGCTCATCATTATTGATAGATAACAATAGTTTACCATCTAGGTGGTATATACCTGGTGGCTCATCATTATTGATAGATAACAATAGTTTACCATCTAGGTTGTCTATACCTGGTGGCTCATCATTATTGATAGATAACAATAGTTTACCATCTAGGTTGTCTATACCTGGTGGCTCATCATTATTGATAGATAACAATAGTTTACCATCTAGGTTGTCTATACCTGGTGGCTCATCATTATTGATAGATAACAATAGTTTACCATCTAGGTTGTCTATACCTGGTGGCTCATCATTATTGATAGATAACAATAGTTTACCATCTAGGTTGTCTATACCTGGTGGCTCATCATTATTGATAGATAACAATAGTTTACCATCTAGGTTGTCTATACCTGGTGGCTCATCATTATTGATAGATAACAATAGTGTACCATCTAGGTTGTCTATACCTGGTGGCTCATCATTATTGATGGATAACAATAGTTTACCATCTAGGTTGTCTATACCTGGTGGCTCATCATTATTGATAGATAACAATAGTTTACCATCTAGGTTGTCTATACCTGGTGGCTCATCATTATTGATAGATAACAATAGTTTACCATCTAGGATGTCTATGCCTGGTGGCTCATCATTATTGATAGATAACAATAGCTTACCATCTAGGTTGTCTATACCTGGTGGCTCATCATTATTGATAGATAACAATAGTTTACCATCTAGGATGTCTATGCCTGGTGGCTCATCATTATTGATAGATAACAATAGTTTACCATCTAGGTTGTCTATACCTGGTGGCTCATCATTATTGATAGATAACAATAGTTTACCATCTAGGATGTCTATGCCTGGTGGCTCATCATTATTGATAGATAACAATAGTTTACCATCTAGGTTGTCTATACCTGGTGGCTCATCATTATTGATAGATAACAATAGTTTACCATCTAGGATGTCTATGCCTGGTGGCTCATCATTATTGATAGATAACAATAGTTTACCATCTAGGTTGTCTATACCTGGTGGCTCATCATTATTGATAGATAACAATAGTTTACCATCTAGGATGTCTATACCTGGTGGCTCGTCATTATTGATAGATAACAATAGTTTACCATCTAGGTTGTCTATACCTGGTGGCTCATCATTATTGATAGATAACAATAGTTTACCATCTAGGATGTCTATACCTGGTGGCTCATCATTATTGATAGATAACAATAGTTTACCATCTAGGTTGTCTATACCTGGTGGCTCATCATTATTGATGGATAACAATAGTTTACCATCTAGGTTGTCTATACCTGGTGGCTCATCATTATTGATAGATAACAATAGTTTACCATCTAGGTTGTCTATACCTGGTGGCTCATCATTATTGATAGATAACAATAGTTTACCATCTAGGTTGTCTATACCTGGTGGCTCATCATTATTGATAGATAACAATAGTTTACCATCTAGGTTGTCTATACCTGGTGGCTCATCATTATTGATAGATAACAATAGTTTACCATCTAGGTTGTCTATACCTGGTGGCTCATCATTATTGATAGATAACAATAGTTTACCATCTAGGATGTCTATACCTGGTGGCTCATCATTATTGATAGATAACAATAGTTTACCATCTAGGTTGTCTATACCTGGTGGCTCATCATTATTGATGGATAACAATAGTTTACCATCTAGGTTGTCTATACCTGGTGGCTCATCATTATTGATAGATAACAATAGTTTACCATCTAGGATGTCTATGCCTGGTGGCTCATCATTATTGATAGATAACAATAGTTTACCATCTAGGTTGTCTATACCTGGTGGCTCATCATTATTGATAGATAACAATAGTTTACCATCTAGGATGTCTATACCTGGTGGCTCGTCATTATTGATAGATAACAATAGTTTACCATCTAGGTTGTCTATACCTGGTGGCTCATCATTATTGATAGATAACAATAGTTTACCATCTAGGATGTCTATACCTGGTGGCTCATCATTATTGATAGATAACAATAGTTTACCATCTAGGTTGTCTATACCTGGTGGCTCATCATTATTGATGGATAACAATAGTTTACCATCTAGGTTGTCTATACCTGGTGGCTCATCATTATTGATAGATAACAATAGTTTACCATCTAGGTTGTCTATACCTGGTGGCTCATCATTATTGATAGATAACAATAGTTTACCATCTAGGTTGTCTATACCTGGTGGCTCATCATTATTGATAGATAACAATAGTTTACCATCTAGGTTGTCTATACCTGGTGGCTCATCATTATTGATAGATAACAATAGTTTACCATCTAGGTTGTCTATACCTGGTGGCTCATCATTATTGATAGATAACAATAGTTTACCATCTAGGATGTCTATACCTGGTGGCTCATCATTATTGATAGATAACAATAGTTTACCATCTAGGTTGTCTATACCTGGTGGCTCATCATTATTGATGGATAACAATAGTTTACCATCTAGGTTGTCTATACCTGGTGGCTCATCATTATTGATAGATAACAATAGTTTACCATCTAGGTTGTCTATACCTGGTGGCTCATCATTATTGATAGATAACAATAGTTTACCATCTAGGTTGTCTATACCTGGTGGCTCATCATTATTGATAGATAACAATAGTTTACCATCTAGGTTGTCTATACCTGGTGGCTCATCATTATTGATAGATAACAATAGTTTACCATCTAGGTTGTCTATACCTGGTGGCTCATCATTATTGATAGATAACAATAGTGTACCATCTAGGTTGTCTATACCTGGTGGCTCGTCATTATTGATAGATAACAATAGTTTCCCATCTACGATGTCTATGCCTGGTGGCTCATCATTATTGATAGATAACAATAGCTTACCATCTAGGTTGTCTATACCTGGTGGCTCATCATTATTGATAGATAACAATAGTTTACCATCTAGGTTGTCTATACCTGGTGGCTCATCATTATTGATAGATAACAATAGTTTACCATCTAGGTTGTCTATACCTGGTGGCTCATCATTATTGATAGATAACAATAGTTTACCATCTAGGTTGTCTATACCTGGTGGCTCATCATTATTGATAGATAACAATAGTTTACCATCTAGGTTGTCTATACCTGGTGGCTCATCATTATTGATGGATAACAATAGTTTACCATCTAGGTTGTCTATACCTGGTGGCTCATCATTACTGATAGATAACAATAGTTTACCATCTAGGTTGTCTATACCTGGTGGCTCATCATTATTGATAGATAACAATAGTTTACCATCTAGGTTGTCTATACCTGGTGGCTCATCATTATTGATGGATAACAATAGTTTACCATCTAGGTTGTCTACACCTGGTGGCTCATCATTATTGATAGATAACAATAGTTTACCATCTAGGATGTCTATACCTGGTGGCTCATCATTATTGATAGATAACAATAGTTTACCATCTAGGTTGTCTATACCTGGTGGCTCATCATTATTGATAGATAACAATAGTTTACCATCTAGGTTGTCTATACCTGGTGGCTCATCATTATTGATAGATAACAATAGTTTACCATCTAGGTTGTCTATACCTGGTGGCTCACCATTATTGATAGATAACAATAGTTTACCATCTAGGTTGTCTATACCTGGTGGCTCACCATTATTGATGGATAACAATAGTTGACCATCTAGGTTGTCTATACCTGGTGGCTCGTCATTATTGATAGATAACAATAGTTTACCATCTAGGTTGTCTATACCTGGTGGCTCATCATTACTGATAGATAACAATAGTTTACCATCTAGGTTGTCTATACCTGGTGGCTCATCATTATTGATAGATAACAATAGTTTACCATCTAGGTTGTCTATACCTGGTGGCTCATCATTATTGATGGATAACAATAGTTTACCATCTAGGTTGTCTACACCTGGTGGCTCATCATTATTGATAGATAACAATAGTTTACCATCTAGGATGTCTATACCTGGTGGCTCATCATTATTGATAGATAACAATAGTTTACCATCTAGGTTGTCTATACCTGGTGGCTCATCATTATTGATAGATAACAATAGTTTACCATCTAGGTTGTCTATACCTGGTGGCTCATCAGTATTGATAGATAACAATAGTTGACCATCTAGGTTGTCTATACCTGGTGGCTCATCAGTATTGATGGATAACAATAGTTTACCATCTAGGTTGTCTATACCTGGTGGCTCATCATTATTGATAGATAACAATAGTGTACCATCTAGGTTGTCTATACCTGGTGGCTCATCATTATTGATAGATAACAATAGTTTACCATCTAGGTTGTCTATACCTGGTGGCTCATCAGTATTGATAGATAACAATAGTTGACCATCTAGGTTGTCTATACCTGGTGGCTCATCATTATTGATGGATAACAATAGTTTACCATCTAGGTTGTCTATACCTGGTGGCTCATCATTATTGATAGATAACAATAGTTTACCATCTAGGTTGTCTATACCTGGTGGCTCATCATTATTGATAGATAACAATAGTTTACCATCTAGGTTGTCTATACCTGGTGGCTCACCATTATTGATGGATAACAATAGTTGACCATCTAGGTTGTCTATACCTGGTGGCTCGTCATTATTGATAGATAACAATAGTTTACCATCTAGGTTGTCTATACCTGGTGGCTCATCATTACTGATAGATAACAATAGTTTACCATCTAGGTTGTCTATACCTGGTGGCTCATCATTATTGATAGATAACAATAGTTTACCATCTAGGTTGTCTATACCTGGTGGCTCATCATTATTGATGGATAACAATAGTTTACCATCTAGGTTGTCTACACCTGGTGGCTCATCATTATTGATAGATAACAATAGTTTACCATCTAGGATGTCTATACCTGGTGGCTCATCATTATTGATAGATAACAATAGTTTACCATCTAGGTTGTCTATACCTGGTGGCTCATCATTATTGATAGATAACAATAGTTTACCATCTAGGTTGTCTATACCTGGTGGCTCATCAGTATTGATAGATAACAATAGTTGACCATCTAGGTTGTCTATACCTGGTGGCTCATCAGTATTGATGGATAACAATAGTTTACCATCTAGGTTGTCTATACCTGGTGGCTCATCATTATTGATAGATAACAATAGTGTACCATCTAGGTTGTCTATACCTGGTGGCTCATCATTATTGATAGATAACAATAGTTTACCATCTAGGTTGTCTATACCTGGTGGCTCATCAGTATTGATAGATAACAATAGTTGACCATCTAGGTTGTCTATACCTGGTGGCTCATCATTATTGATGGATAACAATAGTTTACCATCTAGGTTGTCTATACCTGGTGGCTCATCATTATTGATAGATAACAATAGTTTACCATCTAGGTTGTCTATACCTGGTGGCTCATCATTATTGATAGATAACAATAGTGTACCATCTAGGTTGTCTATACCTGGTGGCTCATCATTATTGATAGATAACAATAGTTTACCATCTAGGTTGTCTATACCTGGTGGCTCATCATTACTGATAGATAACAATAGTTTACCATCTAGGTTGTCTATACCTGGTGGCTCATCATTATTGATAGATAACAATAGTTGACCATCTAGGATGTCTATACCTGGTGGCTCATCATTATTGATAGATAACAATAGTGTACCATCTAGGTTGTCTATACCTGGTGGCTCATCATTATTGATAGATAACAATAGTTTACCATCTAGGTTGTCTATACCTGGTGGCTCATCATTATTGATAGGTAACAATAGTTTACCATCTAGGTTGTCTATACCTGGTGGCTCATCATTATTGATAGATAACAATAGTTTACCATCTAGGTTGTCTATACCTGGTGGCTCATCATTATTGATAGATAACAATAGTTTACCATCTAGGTTGTCTATACCTGGTGGCTCATCATTATTGATGGATAACAATAGTTTACCATCTAGGTTGTCTATACCTGGTGGCTCATCATTATTGATAGATAACAATAGTTTACCATCTAGGTTGTCTATACCTGGTGGCTCATCATTATTGATAGGTAACAATAGTTTACCATCTAGGTTGTCTATACCTGGTGGCTCATCATTATTGATAGATAACAATAGTTTACCATCTAGGTTGTCTATACCTGGTGGCTCATCATTATTGATAGATAACAATAGTTTACCATCTAGGTTGTCTATACCTGGTGGCTCATCATTATTGATAGATAACAATAGTTTACCATCTAGGTTGTCTATACCTGGTGGCTCATCATTATTGATAGATAACAATAGTTTACCATCTAGGTTGTCTATACCTGGTGGCTCATCATTATTGATAGATAACAATAGTTTACCATCTAGGTTGTCTATACCTGGTGGCTCATCAGTATTGATAGATAACAATAGTTGACCATCTAGGTTGTCTATACCTGGTGGCTCATCATTATTGATGGATAACAATAGTTTACCATCTAGGTTGTCTATACCTGGTGGCTCATCATTATTGATAGATAACAATAGTTTACCATCTAGGTTGTCTATACCTGGTGGCTCATCATTATTGATAGATAACAATAGTGTACCATCTAGGTTGTCTATACCTGGTGGCTCATCATTATTGATAGATAACAATAGTTTACCATCTAGGTTGTCTATACCTGGTGGCTCATCATTACTGATAGATAACAATAGTTTACCATCTAGGTTGTCTATACCTGGTGGCTCATCATTATTGATAGATAACAATAGTTGACCATCTAGGATGTCTATACCTGGTGGCTCATCATTATTGATAGATAACAATAGTGTACCATCTAGGTTGTCTATACCTGGTGGCTCATCATTATTGATAGATAACAATAGTTTACCATCTAGGTTGTCTATACCTGGTGGCTCATCATTATTGATAGGTAACAATAGTTTACCATCTAGGTTGTCTATACCTGGTGGCTCATCATTATTGATAGATAACAATAGTTTACCATCTAGGTTGTCTATACCTGGTGGCTCATCATTATTGATAGATAACAATAGTTTACCATCTAGGTTGTCTATACCTGGTGGCTCATCATTATTGATGGATAACAATAGTTTACCATCTAGGTTGTCTATACCTGGTGGCTCATCATTATTGATAGATAACAATAGTTTACCATCTAGGTTGTCTATACCTGGTGGCTCATCATTATTGATAGGTAACAATAGTTTACCATCTAGGTTGTCTATACCTGGTGGCTCATCATTATTGATAGATAACAATAGTTTACCATCTAGGTTGTCTATACCTGGTGGCTCATCATTATTGATAGATAACAATAGTTTACCATCTAGGTTGTCTATACCTGGTGGCTCATCATTATTGATAGATAACAATAGTTTACCATCTAGGTTGTCTATACCTGGTGGCTCATCATTATTGATAGATAACAATAGTTTACCATCTAGGTTGTCTATACCTGGTGGCTCATCATTATTGATAGATAACAATAGTTTACCATCTAGGTTGTCTATACCTGGTGGCTCATCATTATTGATAGATAACAATAGTCTCCCACACTATTTTGATCAAATTTAAAAACAGTATCCTTCTCTTTCATTTGTTGTCATTCCACTTCTGAGTTTTTCAACTCTAATAGTGAAATAGTTATATTGAAATGATTGGCAATATTTAAAAGCGTTGTTATAAATGAGGATGCAGTAGCCGTACCAGGCAGTGATTCAATCAATGCTCTCGATGGTGCAGCTGTAGAACCTTTTGAGGATCTCAGGACCCATGTCAAATATTTTTAGTTTCCTGAGGGGGGAATAGGTTTTGTCATTCCCTCTTCACGACTGTCTTAGTGTGTTTGGACCATGATAGTTTATTGGTGATGTGGAAACCAAAGAACTTGAATCTCACGATCTGCTCCACTACAGCCCTGTTGATGAGAATGGGGATGTGCTTGGTCCTCCTTTTCCTATAGTCCACAATCAACTCCTTTGTCTTGCTCACATTGAGGGAGAGGTTGTTATCCTGGCACCACACTGCCAGGTCTCTGACCTCCTCCCTATAGGCTGTCTCATCATTGAGGGAGAGGTTGTTGTCCTGGCACCACACTGCCAGGTCTCTGACCTCCTCCCTATAGGCAGTCTCGTCATTGTCAGTGATCAGACCTACCAATGTTGTGTCCTCAGCAAACGTAATGATGGTGTTGGAGTCGTGCTTGGCCACGCAGTCATGGGTGAACAGGGAGTACAGGAGGGGACTGAGCACGCATCCCTCAGGGGCCCCCGTGTTGAGGCAGATGTGTTGTTACCTACCCCTACCACCTGGGGGAGGTCCGTCAGGAAGTCCAGGATCCAGTTGCAGAGGGAGGTGTTTAGTCCCAAGGTCCTTAGCTTAGTGATGAGCTTTGAGGGCACTATGGTGTTGAACGCTGAGCTGTAGTCAATGAATAGCATCCTCACATAGGTGTTCCTTTTGTCCAGGTGATAAAGGGCGGTGTGTAGTGCGATTGAGATTGCATCATCTGTGGATCTGTTGGGGCGGTATGCGATTTGGAGTGTGTTTAGTGTTTCCGGGATGATGGTGTTGATGTGAGACTTGACCAGCCTTTCAAAGCACTTCATGGCTACCGATGTGAGTTTTATGGGGCGGAAGTCATTTAGGCAGGTTACCTGGGGAACAAGTATTTGATAAACTGCTGATTTTGCAGGTTTTCCTACTTAGAAAGCATGTAGAGGTCTGTAATTTTTATCATAGGTACACTTCAACTGTGAGAGACGGAATCTAAAACGTAAATCCAGAAAATCACATTGTATGATTTTTAAGTAATTAATTAGCATTTTATTGTATGACATAAGTATTTGATCACCTACCAACCAGTAACAATTCCGGCTCTCACAGACAATTCCGGCTCTCGTTTTTCTTTAAGAAGCCCTCCTGTTCTCCACTCATTACCTGTATGAAAGACTCCTGTCCACACACTCAATCAAACAGACTCCAACCTCTTCACACGCCAAGGCCACAAAGTGCTATACAGAAACCCAGCCTAAAACCCCAAACAGCAAGCAATGCAGATGTAGAAGCACGGTGGCTAGGTAAAACTCCCTAGAAAGGCCAAAACCTAGGAAGAAACCTAGAGAGGAACCAGGCTCTGAGGGGTGGCCAGTCCTCTTCTGGCTGTGTCGGGTAGAGATTTTAACAGAACATGACCAAGATGTTCAAACGTTCATAGATGACCAGCTGGGTCAAATAATAATAATCACAGTGGTTGTAGAGGGTGCAACAGGTCAGCACATCAGGAGTAAATGTCAGTTGGCTTTTCATAGCCGATCATTCAGAGTTAGAGACAGCAGGTGCGGTAGAGAGAGAGAGTTGAAAACAGCAGGTCTGGGACAGGTAGCACGTCCGGTGAACAGGTCAGGGTTCCATAGTCGCAGGCAGAACAGTTGAAACTGGAGCAGCAGCATGGCCAGGTGGACTGGATACAGCAAGGAGTCATCCGGCCTGGTAGTCCTGAGGCATGGTCCTAGGGCTCAGGTCCTCCGGGAGGAGAGGGAGAGAATTAGAGAGAGCGAACTTAAATTCACACAGGACACCGGATAAGACAGAAGAAATACTCCATATATAACTAGCCCCGTCCGACGATACACCAGGACAGGGCCAACCAGGCAGGATATAAACAACCCCCCACTTTGCCAAAGCACAGCCACCACATCACTAGAGGGATATCTTCAAACCACCAACTGACTGAGACATGGCTGAGTACAGCCCACAAAGATTTCCCCCAAGGCACAAACCCGACGCCAACCCAGACAAGAAAATCACATCAGTGACTCACTCAAGTGACGCACCCCTCCTAGGGACGGCATGGAAGAGCACCAGTAAGCCAGTGACTCAGCCCCTGTAATAGGGTTAGAGGCAGAGAATCCCAGTGGAGAGAGGGGAACCAGCCATCATTGCTCCAGAGCCTTTCCGTTCACCATCACATTCCTGGGTCAGACTACACTCAATCATTTGACCTGCTGAAGAGATGAGTCTTCAGACTACACTCAATCATATGACCTACTGAAGAGATGAGTCTTCAATAAAGCCTGAAAGGTCGAGACCGAGTCTCCGTCTCTGACATGGGTAGGCAGACCATTCCATAGGAATGGAGCTCCATAGGAGAAAGTCCTGACTCCAGCTGTTTGCTTCGAAATTCTAGGGACAATTAGGAGGCCTGCTTCTTGTGACCGTAGCATACGTGTAGGTGTGTACAGCAGGACCAAATCAGAGAGATAGGTAGGAGCAAGCCCATGTAATGCTTTGAGTGTTAGCAGTAAAACCTTGAAATCAGTCCTAGCCTTGACAGGAAGCCAGTGTAGAGAGGCTAGCACTGGAGTAATATGATCACATTTTTGGGTTCTAGTCAGGATTCTAGCAGCCGTATTTAGCACTAACTGAAGTTTATTTAGTGCTTTATCCGAAAGTAGCCGAAAGTAGAGCATTGCAGTAGTCTAACCTAGAAGTGACAAAAGCATGGACCAACTTTTCTGCATCATTTTTGGACAGAAAGTTTCTGATTTTTGCAATGTTACGTAGATGGAAAAAAGCTGTCCTTGAAATGGTCTTGATATGTTCTTCAAAAAAGAGATCACGGTCCAGAGCAACGCCGAGGTCCTTCAGTTTTATTTGAGACGACTGTACAACCATCAAGATTAATTGTCAGATCCAACAGAAAATCTCTTTGTTTCTTGGGACCTGGAACCAGCATCTCTGTTTTGAGTTTAAAAGTAGAAAGTTTGCAGCCATCCACTTCCTTAAGTCTGAAACACAGGCTTCTAGCGAGGGCAATTTTGGGGCTTCACCATGTTTCATTGAAATGTACAGCTGTGTGTCGTCCACATAGCAGTGAAAGTTAACATTATGTTTTCGAATTACTACAGAAAAAAGGAGGACTGAGCACTCCCCCATTCTCATCAACAGGGCTGTAGTGGAGCAGGTTGAAAGCTTCAAGTTCCTTGGAGTTCATATCACCAACAAACTATCATGGTCCAAGCACATCAAGACAGTCGTGAAGTGGGCATGACAAAACCTATTCCCCCTCAGGAGACTGAAAAGATACAGCTGCACCATCAAGAGCATCCTGACGGGTTGCATCACTGCCTGATATGGCAACTGCTCAGCCTCCGACCACAAGGCTCTACAGAGGAAGGCCCTAAAAACTGTCAAAGACTCCAGCCAGTTCTCTCTGCTGCCGCACGGCAAGCAGCAGTAGCGTTCTAAGACTCCTGAGCAGCGAATCAAATGGCCAGACTTTGCACCCCCCCCCCCCCCACGCTGTTGCTACTCTCTATTATTATCTACTCCCACCTTTAATAACCTGCAGGTACATAATTACCTCAATTACCTCGACACCAGTGCCCCCTGCACATTAGATTGAAGATATGGCACATATGAGTGGCAATATTGTCTGATATTATTCACAATAATTTTCCATCCAAGTTGTCAGACCCCAGGTGGCTTGTCATTGTGGATAGAAAACAAAGATTACACAATTCAAAATTACAATGCTTGTCTTCCATAATTTGGTCAGTTATACTTCATCTGTAGGCGTTTGTTGCTGACATGTCAGTTTACTAATCTTGCCAATTAAAACAATTATTAAAGTAGTTTGCATTATCAGTGGTGTTTTGTGATGAATGAGCCATCTGATTCAATGACGGAGCTGAGTTTGCCTTTGTGCCCAAAGGTCCAAAGCTTTTCACTATCATTCTTTATATTATTTATGTTTCAGAGTATAGTTTTTTTATTCAGTTTAGTCACATGATTTACAGTGCCTTGCGAAAGTATTCGGCCCCCTTGAACTTTGCGACCTTTTGCCACATTTCAGGCTTCAAACATAAAGATATAAAACTCTATTTTTTTGTGAAGAATCAACAATAAGTGGGACACAATCATGAAGTGGATTTTATTTATAACATTTATTGGATATTTCAAACTTTTTTAACAAATCAAAAACTGAAAAATTGGGCGTGCAAAATTATTCAGCCCCCTTAAGTTAATACTTTGTAGTGCCACCTTTTGCTGTGATTACAGCTGTAAGTCGCTTGGGTATGTCTCTATCAGTTTTGCACATCGAAAGACTGACATTTTTTCCCATTCCTCCTTGCAAAACAGCTCGAGCTCAGTGAGGTTGGATGGAGAGCATTTGTGAACAGCAGTTTTCAGTTCTTTCCACAGATTCTCGATTGGATTCAGGTCTGGACTTTGACTTGGCCATTCTAACACCTAGATATGTTTATTTTTGCACCATTCCATTGTAGATTATGCTTTATGTTTTGGATCATTGTCTTGTTGGAGACAAATCTCCGTCCCAGTCTCAGGTCTTTTGCAGACTCCATCAGGTTTTCTTCCAGAATGGTCCTGTATTTGGCTCCATCCATCTTCCCATCAATTTTAACCATCTTCCCTGTCCCTGCTGAAGAAAAGCAGGCCCAAACCATGATGCTGCCACCACCATGTTTGACAGTGGGGGTGGTGTGTTCAGGGTGATGAGCTGTGTTGCTTTTACGCCAAACATAACGTTTTGCATTGTTGCCAAAAAGTTCAATTTTGGTTTCATCTGACCAGGGCACCTTCTTCCACATGTTTGGTGTGTCTCCCAGGTGGCTTGTGGCAAACTTTAAACAACACTTTTTATGGATATCTTTAAGAAATGGCTTTCTTGCCACTCTTCCATAAAGGCCAGATTTGTGCAATATACGACTGATTGCTGTCCTATGGACAGAGTCTCCCACCTCAGCTGTAGATCTCTGCAGTTCATCCAGAGTGATCATGGGCCTCTTGGCTGCATCTCTGATCAGTCTTCTCCTTGTATGAGCTGAAAGTTTAGAGGGACGGCCAGGTCTTGGTAGATTTGCAGTGGTCTGATACTCCTTCCATTTCAATATTATCGCTTGCACAGTGCTCCTTGGGATGTTTAAAGCTTGGGAAATCTTTTTGTATCCAAATCCGGCTTTAAACATCTTCACAACAGTATCTCGGACCTGCCTGGTGTGTTCCTTGTTCTTCATGATGCTCTCTGCGCTTTTAAGGACCTCTGAGACTATCACAGTGCAGGTGCATTTATACGGAGACTTAATTACACACAGGTGGATTGTATTTATCATCATTAGTCATTTAGGTCAACATTGGATCATTCAGAGATCCTCACTGAACTTCTGGAGAGAGTTTGCTGCACTGAAAGTAAAGGGGCTGAATAATTTTGCACGCCCAATTTTTCAGTTTTTGATTTGTTAAAAAAGTTTGAAATATCCAGTAAATGTCGTTCCACTTCATGATTGTGTCCCACTCGTTGTTGATTCTTCACAAAAAAATACAGTTTTATATCTTTATGTTTGAAGCCTGAAATGTGGCAAAAGGTCGCAAAGTTCAAGGGGGCCGAATACTTTTCGCAAGGCACTGTAGCAATACATTACATAGCAATACATAGCAATACATTACATAGCAATACAATAGATGGCAATACATTACAATACATAGGAATTCATAGCAATACAATACAATATAATATAATACAATTCATTTTCAGCTTCCAGGAATTGTGTACAGATCAATCCTTGCGACATTCATGCTGAAACGTGGTGATGACAGTAGATTAATTTCACAACAATGGGCCTCAAGATCTCGTCACTGTATCTTGGTGCATTCAATCTGCCATTGATAAAATGCAATTGTGTTCATTGTCCGTAGCTTATACACGATGCCATACACATGGTTTGTGATGCCTGTTGGACATACTGCCAAATGTTCTAGCATGACGTTGGAAAGAAAGAAAAATGTAATTCTCTGGCAACCGCTCTGGACGACATTCCTGCTGTCATGCATGCCAATTGCAGGCTCTCTCAAAACTCTCTCATTGTGTTTAGTGGCCTTTTATTGTCCCCAGCACAAGGTGCACCTGTGTGATGATCATGCTGTTTAAATTAGCTTCTTGATATGCCACACCTGTCAGGTGGAGGGATTATCTTGGCAAAGGAGAATTGCTCACTAACAGGGATGGAAACAGATTGGTCGACAAAATGTTTCAGAGAAATAAGCTTTTTGTGCAGTTTCTGGAGAGTTTTTCAGCTCATAAAACCTGGGACCAACACTTTAGTTTACCGATGCGTTTATATATTTTGTGCTGTGTAATAACTGGAAAAAGAAATGTCATAAATGTGTCAAGTGTTTGGTTGCTCCTCATTACACACCACAGACCAGGAGCGTCTGGTGGCTCCTCATTACACACCACAGACCAGCAGCGTCTGGTGGCTCCTCATTACACACCACAGACCAGCAGCGTCTGGTGGCTCCTCATTACACACCACAGCCCAGGAAAATATCCTTAACATTATCAAAACAGGAATCACTACAAAACTTATTGAATGACGTTTTATACGCTATATTAGGCACATCCTATGGATCTTTGGCTTTCCTACATGTCTACTTAAATTCTTGTTCATCTAACTGCAGTGTCTATTACAGCAAACAAAAACAAAAAAACATGCTATTGTTTGAGAGTACACAATAAAACACTTACCACGGCAACTGGTTTGATACATTCACCTCTGAAGGTAAATAATGTACTTACATTCAGTAATCTGGCTCTGATCTGTCATCTTGACGGTCCCAGAGATAAAATGTAGCGTAGTTTCGTTTCGTTTGATAAAATCAGATTTTATATTCAAATGTAGGAACTGGGTTCTACAGTTTGAACCCCACTGCTGTCTCTGGCTCCACACCCACCCTGCCCAGCCATCTAGATGTGGGAAAGTTAGTGTATAAGCTAATGATTCATCATGTATGATATTCCTGGGACTGTAAACTTTAATGTTTTATTACAATATCATTTTTTGTATGTTCTCTATAGTTATGTACTTAAATGTATCAATTGACCAAATCAGCACATTTGGGCAGACTTGATACAAAATATTGTGTAGTGATAGAAATTCAATAGATCAGTTTGAAACTTGGCACACACTGCTGCCATCTTGTGGACAACCTCTAAATTACTTGCATTTCAAGGAAAACGCATGTTTTGTGGTTTTGTATTATCTTTGACCCGATCTGTGTTATATTCTCCTACATTAATTTCACATTTCCACAAACTTCAAAGTGTTGCCTTTCAAATAGTATCAAGAATATGCATATCCTTGTTTCACATCCTGAGCTACAGGCAGTTAGATTTGGGTATGTCATTTTAGGAGAACAATTTAAAAAACGGGTCTGATCCTGAAGAGGTTTGAAGCTTTTTCTTCAGCTTGATGAAAGACAGACAATATTTAGGTCACCCAGAAAATAAACCTCTTTGTTGACATCACATACATTTAACAAGCATTTCACACATTATCTAGAGGGAAATAAATGAGGTTGCTTACATTGTGACTGCCAACAACCACTGCGATAATGTACATTTGCTGCAGCACTACAACAACACAGCGACACAATGGTAGGGATTATTTGAGCTGGTCTTGGGTCATTGATAAGTCATTGTTTTAACACAGCCTTGAAATGCGTAGACAAGAGTCCAGGAGCCAAGATGATTTGGATGGACTCCGTCGTTCCTGTAGAGTATCTTCTGTTTCCAGAAGGTGTCAAAGTTTATATATAAAGTTATTTCAACAGAGCAACAGTAAAGATTTTGCCAGGTGTGTAATGTCAGCTGAATCTTTCACACTACCGGCCCAGCGATGGTACTGGACCAGAAACAGGCCGCTTTCTGGATGTCACATCCAGAACTATTGGTATCCACTCCAGTTGGTGCTAACCAGTCAATGTTCAGGTCAACAACAAACAAAAAAACACACTATCAAGCATTGCACCCATATTATCCAAATACTGACTGTTAGCACGTGTTGGTCTATAGCAGCACCCCAAAAGGAGAGGCTTTAGATGAGGCCGGTGAACTTGCAACCACAACACTTCAACATGAGATGCTCTCTAAGATTCATAGGAATAAACATATGACTCTGAATATACAGCAACACCTCCCACATAGGCATTCCTGCCTCTTCTGTAGATGTTATACCCTTATATTGTTACTGCTGTGTCAAAGGAATTATCTCTGAGTTTCAGAGATGGGAAGTATATGAATGTTATCTGATGTTAACAAGTTATTCATTTCATGAATCTTATTTCTAAGGATATATATATTTTTTTATATGGGCTATTTTCATCCCTTTCCTGGGTAGCTTATCAGCGATAGGCATGATATGGAGAATAATATACCAATCAGCTCTCCCTCTGAGCAACAACCAAAACACAGGACATACCAGTCAGCTCTCCCTCTGAGCAACAACCAACACAGGACATACCAATCAGCTCTCCCTCTGAGCAACAACCAAAACACAGGACATACCAGTCAGCTCTCCCTCTGAGCAACAACCAACACAGGACATACCAATCAGCTCTCCCTCTGAGCAACAACCAACACAGGACATACCAGTCAGCTCTCCCTCTGAGCAACAACCAACACAGGACATAAGAGTCAGCTCTCCCTCTGAGCAACAACCAACACAGGACATAAAAGTCAGCTCTCCCTCTGAGCAACAACCAACACAGGACATAAGAGTCAGCTCTCCCTCTGAGCAACAACCAACACAGGACATAAGAGTCAGCTCTCCCTCTGAGCAACAACCAACACAGGACATAAAAGTCAGCTCTCCCTCTGAGCAACAACCAACACAGGACATAAGAGTCAGCTCTCCCTCTGAGCAACAACCAACACAGGACATAAGAGTCAGCTCTCCCTCTGAGCAACAACCAACACAGGACATAAGAGTCAGCTCTCCCTCTGAGCAACAACCAACACAGGACATAAGAGTCAGCTCCCTCTGAGCAAAGTAACACTGGCTTATATACAACTGCAGAAGGAGTCTGTAATTGAAGACAGCTGTATCCCCTGACGAGAGGGCGGGGTCAGCTCCAATCTGCAATGGGGCAGACCAATCAGCTGCTTGGGGGAATCCAGGAAGCCATTTCCTGAAATACATACACATACATACATACATACAAACCCACAACAACACAGAAACTAGGGAACGTAACAATATTGTTTGGCTGATAGAGTCAGTCAATAAGGCACTTGTGAGTGTCCGTTGGTATGTTTGAGTGTGTGATGTTGGGCTAAAGCTACTGACCAGGGAGCTTGTCTCTCACTCCTCACAGTTGTCTGGGAGGGAGAGAGGACAATGAGCCTGTCATAGTGGATGTAATCAATGTCCTCATACTCTCTGACAGATTTCATACCTGGGATAAGTTCTATCCGCTTCAGAGAAGTCCTCGTTGAGCAAGACGTTAGTTCCTGTATCTCCCCAGAACAGCCATCTTGTCTTTGAACCTTAGGAAGTTGACCACTATCAGCCTATGGTCTGTCACCAGGGTTACAGGGTTTTCTAGGGATGTCTCCATCTGCAGCTTTTCACTGATCCTTTCCCTCGCTTTCTCCCCAGACTCCGTCCAGGTCTCATGTGGAGTTTCTGGCCGTCCACAACAGTGCTATTCCTCCAGTCCCTCTGGTCTTTCTTCCCCAGTCGTCTGTAACAATTATCCAAAGACAGCGCTGGCGTCGCGTGGACTTAGTTTGTTATCATCTTGCTGCGAGTCTCTTTCAGGTTTTGCCTATAAAACTATTATGTAAGATGAACACCGTTGTGTTCGTGAGAGTCTCTCCATTTTTGGTCTCGTCTTGGGGACTCGTCTGAAGTCGGTGCAGCCGATCTGCCAACTTGTCTGTAGCTTCAGAACAGTTTGGGCTACATACTAATATGATCCCTCTGGGGAAAGGTGAGACATTCACGAACACATACATGTCGCCAACAGGTGTCATGCGTCAGTGTGCAGCGGTGAGGACGGAGTCAGGCGCAGGACACAGAACGGAGTAAAAAAACGTACTTTACTCGAAGAGAACCAACCATAATATCCACGCAGGGAGAAAAACACACCAGCAACACAGAAGTCGAGAACACTAAACAAAGAACAAACACGCACAACACATAATGGGAACCAGAGGGTTAAATTATGGAAATAATTATAACGTAATGGGAAACAGGTTTGTACAATCAAGACAAAACAAATGGAAAAAGAAACGTAGATCGATGGCAGCTAGAAAGCCGGTGACGCCGAACGCCGCCCGAACAAGGAGAGGCACTAACTTCCGCCGAAGTCGTGACAACAGGCCTCACAAGACTCGTCTGAATGTCCCCAGTAGCTGTTGAAAAAATGAATGGAAGTTTATATGGAGACTGTTCAGTGCCCAAAATAAGGGGTTAAATACCTGTCATTTTTGTTTGTTTCCTTATCTTTCTTACATCTCTTAGATATACTAGGACAGACAGTTCAGAACAAATGTCCTTTTGATGGGATTTTTTGGGACTATCGGTTGTTCCATGTGTTTCTATTGGCTAATAGCAGTAAGGACTGTCTGTTATTCAATGTGTTTCTATTGGCTAATAGCAGTAAGGACTATCTGTTATTCAATGTGTTTCTATTGGCTAATAGCAGTAAGGACTATCTGTTATTCACTGTGTTTCTATTGGCTAATAGCAGTAAGGTCTGTCTGTTATTCAATGTGTTTCTATTGGCTAATAGCAGTAAGGACTATCTGTTATTCAATGTGTTTCTATTGGCTAATAGCAGTAAGGACTGTCTGTTATTCAATGTGTTTCTATTGGCTAATAGCAGTAAGGACTATCTGTTATTCAATGTGTTTCTATTGGCTAATAGCAGTAAGGACTATCTGTTATTCAATGTGTTTCTATGGGCTAATAGCAGTAAGGACTATCTGTTATTCAATGTGTTTCTATGGGCTAATAGCAGTAAGGACTATCTGTTATTCAATGTGTTTCTATTGGCTATTAGCAGTAAGGACTATCTGTTATTCAATGTGTTTCTATGGGCTAATAGCAGTAAGGACTATCTGTTATTCAATGTGTTTCTATGGGCTAATAGCAGTAAGGTCTGTCTGTTATTCAATGTGTTTCTATGTGCTAATAAAGGTTTTCATCAAATATTTTTTTAGATATATTTATTTGATACTTTAAGGGGTCTTCAAAAATTCTAAATCAACTAGCTAAATGATCTTTGGTATGACCTTCTTAAAACAATTCCATATAGATTAGTAGAACCCCCCTGCCCCCAACTTAGACGGTTTAGTGCCCCTCCCCTCCCCCGGCTTAGACTGGTTAGTGCCCTTCCCCTCCCCCGGCTTAGACTGGTTAGTGCCCTTCCCCTCCCCCGGCTTAGACAGGGCTTAGACGGGTTAGTGCCCTTCCCCTCCCCCGGTTTAGACAGGGCTTAGACTGGTTCGTGCCCTTCCCCTCCCCCGGTTTAGACAGGGCTTAGACTGGTTAGTACCCTTCCCCTCCCCCGGTTTAGACAGGGCTTAGACTGGTTAGTGCCCTTCCCCTCCCCCGGTTTAGACAGGGCTTAGACTGGTTCGTGCCCCTCCCCTGGTTTAGATAGGGCTTAGACTGGTTAGTGCCCCTCCCCTGGTTTAGATAGGGCTTAGACTGGTTAGTGCCCTTCCCCTCCCCCGGTTTAGACAAGGCTTAGACTGGTTAGCGCCCCTCCCCTGGTTTAGACAGGGCTTAGACTGGTTAGTGCCCTTCCCCCCAGGGGTTAGTGCCCTTCCCCCCCTAGTTAGTGCCCTTCCCCCCTCTGGTTAGTGCCCTTCCCCCCCTGGTTAGTGCCCTTCCCCCCCTGGTTAGTGCCCTTCCCCCCCTGGTTAGTGCCCTTCCCCCCCTGGTTAGTGCCCTTCTCCCCCTGGTTAATGCACTTCCCCCCCTGGTTAGTGCCCTTCCCCCTCAGGTTAGTGCACTTCCCCCCCTGGTTAGTGCACTTCCCCCCCTGGTTAGTGCACTTCCCCCCTCTGGTTAGTGCACTTCCCCCCCTGGTTAGTGCCCTTCCCCCCCTGGTTAGTGCCCTTCCCCCCCTGGTTAGTGCACTTCCCCCCTCTGGTTAGTGCCCTTCCCCCCCCCTGGTTAGTGCCCTTCCCCCCCTGGTTAGTGCCCTTCCCCCCCTGGTCAGTGCCCTTCCCCCCCTGGTTAGTGCCCTTCCCCCCCTGGTTAGTGCCCTTCCCTTCCCCCGGTTAAGACTGGTTAGTACCTTTCCCCCCCTGGGTAGGGCCCTTCCCCCCCTGGTGAGTGCCCTTCCCCCCCGGTTAGTGCCCTCCCCCCCCCTGGTTAGTGCCCTTCCCCCCCTGGTTAGTGCCCTTCCCCCCCTGGTTAGGGCCCTTCCCCCCCTGGTTAGTGCCCTTCCCCCCCTGGTTAGTGCCCTTCCCCCCCTGGTTAGGGCCCTTCCCCCCCTGGTTAGGGCCCTTCCCCCCCTGGTTAGTGCCCTTCCCTTCCCCCGGTTTAGACTGGTTAGTGCCCTTCCCCCCCTGGTTAGGGCCCTTCCCCCCCTGGTTAGTGCCCTTCCCCCCCCCTGGTTAGTGCCCTTCCCACCCTGGTTAGTGCCCTTCCCCCCCTGGTTAGGGCCCTTCCCCCCCTGGTTAGTGCCCTTCCCCCCCTGGTTAGTGCACTTCCCCCCTCTGGTTAGTTGACTTCCCCCCCTGGTTAGTGCCCTTCCCCCCTCTGGTTAGTGCCCTTCCCCCCCGGTTTAGACTCTTATAGGTTAAAGGCACCATCGTCCTATTTCCCAAGTAAAAATTGGCCTTTGAATGACCAAAAACATCAGCCACAATATGTTTACTCTATTACAATGCTCAGAATGGAAGAAATGTTACCTTTCGTCTCATCTCTAAATGGCAGGAAGCCTGAAAGAACAGGCTGAGTGCAGGGGGGGAGGGGAGGGGGCTTGCCTTGACTGACAGCTCTCTGAAACACTCTTATGGTCGTTGCCAGGTAACAATGTAAACAAAGGACCACATGTCATTCCGAGCCTAAATAGTAGGCCTTAACCCATTTTCTCTGCAAAATGTTCTCATGGTCACCAGCGGCTGGTCATAGACTGTTGAATATCAGACAGACAAGCAGCAACACACAACTGTATTTGTTATGTAACTAATTACAGAACACAGTTGACTGATACACTTCCTCGGCAGGATGAGTAGAGCCTGAGTTCCAGCGGTGGCCTTCTCCTTGTCAGACCCCTCACACTGGGCAGACAGGGCTCAGGCCCCTCACACTGGGCAGACAGGGCTCAGACCCCTCACACTGGGCAGACAGGGCTCAGACTCCTCACACTGGGCAGACAGGTATCCTGGGATGGACAGCTCAGACCCCTCACACTGGGCAGACAGGGCTCAGGCCCCTCACACTGGGCAGACAGGGCTCAGGCCCCTCACACTGGGCAGACAGGGCTCAGACCCCTCACACTGGGCAGACAGGGCTCAGGCCCCTCACACTGGGCAGACAGGTGTCCTGGGATGGACAGCTCAGACCCCTCACACTGGGCAGACAGGGCTCAGGCCCCTCACACTGGGCAGACAGGGCTCAGGCCCCTCACACTGGACAGACAGGGCTCAGGCCCCTCACACTAGGCAGACAGGGCTCAGACTCCTCACACTGGAAAGACAGGGCTCAGGCCCCTCACACTGGACAGACAGGGCTCAGGCCCCTCACACTGGGCAGACAGGGCTCAGGCCCCTCACACTGGACAGACAGGGCTCAGACCCCTCACACTGGACAGACAGGGCTCAGGCCCCTCACACTGGGCAGACAGGGCTCAGGCCCCTCACACTGGGCAGACAGGGGTCTTGGGATGGACAGATCAGACCCCTCACACTGGGCAGACAGGGCTCAGGCCCCTCACACTGGGCAGACAGGGGTCTTGGGATGGACAGCTCAGACTCCACACACTGGGCAGACAGGGGTCCTGGGATGGACAGCTCAGACTCCACACACTGGGCAGACAGGGGTCCTGGGATGGACAGCTCAGGCCCCTCACACTGGGCAGGTCAGGCCCCTCACACTGGGCAGACAGGGGTCCTGGGATGGACAGATCAGACCCCTCACACTGGGCAGACAGGCATCCTGGGATGGACAGATCAGACCCCTCACACTGGGCAGACAGGGGTCCTAGGATGGACAGATCAGACCCCTCACACTGGGCAGACAGGGGTCCTGGGATGGACAGATCAGACCCCTCACACTGGGCAGACAGGGGTCCAGGGATGGTTAGTGCCCTTCCCCCCCTGGTTAGTGCCCTTCCCCCCCTGGTTAGTGCCCTTCCCCCCCTGGTTAGTGCACTTCCCCCCCTGGTTAGTGCCCTTCTCCCCCTGGTTAATGCACTTCCCCCCTGGTTAGTGCCCTTCCCCCCCAGGTTAGTGCACTTCCCCCCCTGGTTAGTGCCCTTCCCCCCCTGGTTAGTGCACTTCCCCCCTCTGGTTAGTGCACTTCCCCCCCAGGTTAGTGCACTTCCCCCCCTGGTTAGTGCCTTTCCCCCCCTGGTTAGTGCCCTTCCCCCCCAGGTTAGTGCACTTCCCCCCCTGGTTAGTGCCCTTCCCCCCCTGGTTAGTGCACTTCCCCCCTCTGGTTAGTGCACTTCCCCCCCTGGTTAGTGCCCTTCCCCCCCTGGTTAGTGCCCTTCCCCCCCTGGTTAGTGCACTTCCCCCCTCTGGTTAGTGCTTCTCTGATCTGTCGTCACAGATTTCACAGCGTATCCCTCCTTCTCTGGTCTGTCTTCACAGTTTATCATTCCTTCTCTGGTCTGTCTTCACAGGTTTCACAGCATATCCCCCCCCTTCTCTGGTCTGTCTTCACAGCATATCCCTCGTTCTCTGGTCTGTCTTAACACGTTTCACAGCATATCCCGCCTTCTCTGGTCTGTCTTCACAGCTTATCCCACCTTCTCTGGTCTGTCTTCACAGCATATCCCTCCTTCTCTGGTCTGTCTTCACAGCTTATCCCCCTTCTCTGGTCTGTCTTCACATATTTCACAGTTTATCCCTCCTTCTCTGGTCTGTCTTCACAGGTTTCACAGCATATCCCTCCTTCTCTGGTCTTTCTTCACAGCATATCCCTCCTTCTCTGGTCTGTCTTCACAGATTTCACAGCGTATCCCTCCTTCTCTGGTCTGTCTTCACAGCATATCCCTCCTTCTCTGGTCTGTTGTCACAGATTTCACAGTTTTTCCCTCCTTCTCTGGTCTGTCTTCACAGCTTATCCCTCCTTCTCTGGTCTGTCTTCACAGCTTATCTCCCCTTCTCTGGTCTGTCTTCACAGCATATCCCTCCTTCTCTGGTCTGTCTTCACAGATTCCAAAGCATATCCCTCCTTCTCTGGTCTGTCGTCACAGATTTCACAGCGTATCCCTCCTTCTCTGGTCTGTCTTCACAGCTTATCCCTCCTTCTCTGGTCTGTCTTCACAGCTTATCCCTCCTTCTCTGGTCTGTCTTCACAGCATATCCCTCCTTCTCTGGTCTGTCTTCACAGATTCCAAAGCATATCCCTCCTTCTCTGGTCTGTCGTCACAGATTTCACAGCGTATCCCTCCTTCTCTGGTCTGTCTTCACAGCATATCCCTCCTTCTCTGGTCTGTCTTCACAGGTTTCACAGCATATCCCCCCCTAATCTGGTCTGTCTTCACAGCTTATCCCTCCTTCTCTGGTCTGTCTTCACAGCTTATCCCTCCTTCTCTGGTCTGTCTTCACAGCTTATCCCTCCTTCTCTGGTCTGTCTTCACAGCTTATCCCTCCTTCTCTGGTCTGTCTTCACAGCTTATCCCTCCTTCTCTGGTCTGTCTTCACAGCATATCCCCCCTTCTCTGGTTTGTCTTCACAGGTTTCACAGCATATCCCCCCTTCTCTGGTCTGTCGTCACAGCTTATCCCCCCTTCTCTGGTCTGTCTTCACAGCTTATCCCCCCTTCTCTGTCTGTCTTCACTGTAAGGTCTACTACACCTGTTGTATTCAGCATTTCACTGTGAGGTCTACTACACCTGTTGTATTCAGCATTTCACTGTAAGGTCTACTACACCTGTTGTATTCAGCATTTCACTGTAAGGTCTACTACACCTGTTGTATTCAGCATTTCACTGTGAGGTCTACTACACCTGTTGTATTCAGTATTTCACTGTATGGTCTACTACACCTGTTGTATTCAGCATTTCACTGTAAGGTTTACACCTGTTGTATTCAGCATTTCACTGTAAGGTCTACTACACCTGTTGTATTCAGTATTTCACTGTAAGGTCTACTACACCTGTTGTATTCAGTATTTC
Organism: Oncorhynchus mykiss; assembly: GCF_013265735.2. Lineage (NCBI taxonomy): Eukaryota > Metazoa > Chordata > Actinopteri > Salmoniformes > Salmonidae > Oncorhynchus > Oncorhynchus mykiss. The sequence continues at coordinate 77,805,360 of NC_048573.1, forward strand.
ACTGTAAGGTCTACTACACCTGTTGTATTCAGCATTTCACTGTGAGGTCTACTACACCTGTTGTATTCAGCATTTCACTGTGAGGTCTACTACACCTGTTGTATTCAGCATTTCACTGTGAGGTCTACTACACCTGTTGTATTCAGTATTTCACTGTGAGGTCTACTACACCTGTTGTATCCAGTATTTCACTGTGAGGTCTGCTACACCTGTTGTATTCAGCATTTCACTGTAAGGTCTACTACACCTGTTGTATTCAGCATTTCACTGTAAGGTCTACTACACCTGTTGTATTCAGCATTTCACTGTAAGGTCTACTACACCTGTTGTATTCAGCATTTCACTGCAAGGTCTACTACACCTGTTGTATTCAGCATTTCACTGTAAGGTCTACTACACCTGTTGTATTCAGCATTTCACTGTAAGGTCTACTACACCTGTTGTATTCTGCATTTCACTGTGAGGTCTACTACACCTGTTGTATTCAGTATTTCACTGTGAGGTCTACTACACCTGTTGTATTCAGCATTTCACTGTGAGGTCTACTACACCTGTTGTATTCAGCATTTCACTGTGAGGTCTACTACACCTGTTGTATTCAGTATTTCACTGTATGGTCTACTACACCTGTTGTATTCAGCATTTCACTGTAAGGTTTACACCTGTTGTATTCAGCATTTCACTGTAAGGTCTACTACACCTGTTGTATTCAGTATTTCACTGTAAGGTCTACTACACCTGTTGTATTCAGTATTTCACTGTAAGGTCTACTACACCTGTTGTATTCAGCATTTCACTGTAAGGTCTACTACACCTGTTGTATTCAGCATTTCACTGTAAGGTCTACTACACCTGTTGTATTCAGCATTTCACTGTAAGGTCTACTACACCTGTTGTATTCAGCATTTCACTGTGAGGTCTACTACACCTGTTGTATTCAGTATTTCACTGTGAGGTCTGCTACACCTGTTGTATCCAGTATTTCACTGTGAGGTCTGCTACACCTGTTGTATTCAGCATTTCACTGTAAGGTTTACACCTGTTGTATTCTGCATTTCACTGTGAGGTCTACTACACCTGTTGTATTCAGTATTTCACTGTGAGGTCTACTACACCTGTTGTATTCAGCATTTCACTGTGAGGTCTACTACACCTGTTGTATTCAGCATTTCACTGTGAGGTCTACTACACCTGTTGTATTCAGTATTTCACTGTATGGTCTACTACACCTGTTGTATTCAGCATTTCACTGTAAGGTTTACACCTGTTGTATTCAGCATTTCACTGTAAGGTCTACTACACCTGTTGTATTCAGTATTTCACTGTAAGGTCTACTACACCTGTTGTATTCAGCATTTCACTGTAAGGTCTACTACACCTGTTGTATTCAGTATTTCACTGTGAGGTCTACTACACCTGTTGTATTCAGCATTTCACTGTGAGGTCTACTACACCTGTTGTATTCAGCATTTCACTGTGAGGTCTACTACACCTGTTGTATTCAGCATTTCACTGTAAGGTCTACTACACCTGTTGTATTCAGCATTTCACTGTAAGGTCTACTACACCTGTTGTATTCAGCATTTCACTGTAAGGTCTACTACACCTGTTGTATTCAGCATTTCACTGTGAGGTCTGCTACACCTGTTGTATTCAGCATTTCACTGTAAGGTCTACTACACCTGTTGTATTCAGCATTTCACTGTAAGGTCTACTACACCTGTTGTATTCAGCATTTCACTGTGAGGTCTACTACACCTGTTGTATTCAGCATTTCACTGTAAGGTCTATTACACCTGTTCTATTCAGCATTTCACTGTGAGGTCTACTACACCTGTTGTATTCAGTATTTCACTGTGAGGTCTACCTACACCTGTTGTATTCAGCATTTCACTGTGAGGTCTACTACACCTGTTGTATTCAGCATTTCACTGTGAGGTCTACTACACCTGTTGTATTCAGCATTTCACTGTGAGGTCTACTACACCTGTTGTATTCAGTATTTCACTGTGAGGTCTACTACACCTGTTGTATCCAGTATTTCACTGTGAGGTCTGCTACACCTGTTGTATTCAGCATTTCACTGTAAGGTTTACACCTGTTGTATTCTGCATTTCACTGTGAGGTCTACTACACCTGTTGTATTCAGTATTTCACTGTGAGGTCTACTACACCTGTTGTATTCAGCATTTCACTGTGAGGTCTACTACACCTGTTGTATTCAGCATTTCACTGTGAGGTCTACTACACCTGTTGTATTCAGTATTTCACTGTATGGTCTACTACACCTGTTGTATTCAGCATTTCACTGTAAGGTTTACACCTGTTGTATTCAGCATTTCACTGTAAGGTCTACTACACCTGTTGTATTCAGTATTTCACTGTAAGGTCTACTACACCTGTTGTATTCAGTATTTCACTGTAAGGTCTACTACACCTGTTGTATTCAGCATTTCACTGTAAGGTCTACTACACCTGTTGTATTCAGCATTTCACTGTAAGGTCTACTACACCTGTTGTATTCAGCATTTCACTGTGAGGTCTACTACACCTGTTGTATTCAGCATTTCACTGTGAGGTCTACTACACCTGTTGTATTCAGTATTTCACTGTGAGGTCTACTACACCTGTTGTATTCAGTATTTCACTGTGAGGTCTACTACACCTGTTGTATTCAGCATTTCACTGTGAGGTCTACTACACCTGTTGTATTCAGCATTTCACTGTGAGGTCTACTACACCTGTTGTATTCAGTATTTCACTGTATGGTCTACTACACCTGTTGTATTCAGCATTTCACTGTAAGGTTTACACCTGTTGTATTCAGCATTTCACTGTAAGGTCTACTACACCTGTTGTATTCAGTATTTCACTGTAAGGTCTACTACACCTGTTGTATTCAGTATTTCACTGTAAGGTCTACTACACCTGTTGTATTCAGCATTTCACTGTAAGGTCTACTACACCTGTTGTATTCAGCATTTCACTGTAAGGTCTACTACACCTGTTGTATTCAGCATTTCACTGTAAGGTCTACTACACCTGTTGTATTCAGCATTTCACTGTGAGGTCTACTACACCTGTTGTATTCAGTATTTCACTGTGAGGTCTGCTACACCTGTTGTATCCAGTATTTCACTGTGAGGTCTGCTACACCTGTTGTATTCAGCATTTCACTGTAAGGTTTACACCTGTTGTATTCTGCATTTCACTGTGAGGTCTACTACACCTGTTGTATTCAGTATTTCACTGTGAGGTCTACTACACCTGTTGTATTCAGCATTTCACTGTGAGGTCTACTACACCTGTTGTATTCAGCATTTCACTGTGAGGTCTACTACACCTGTTGTATTCAGTATTTCACTGTATGGTCTACTACACCTGTTGTATTCAGCATTTCACTGTAAGGTTTACACCTGTTGTATTCAGCATTTCACTGTAAGGTCTACTACACCTGTTGTATTCAGTATTTCACTGTAAGGTCTACTACACCTGTTGTATTCAGCATTTCACTGTAAGGTCTACTACACCTGTTGTATTCAGTATTTCACTGTGAGGTCTACTACACCTGTTGTATTCAGCATTTCACTGTGAGGTCTACTACACCTGTTGTATTCAGCATTTCACTGTGAGGTCTACTACACCTGTTGTATTCAGCATTTCACTGTAAGGTCTACTACACCTGTTGTATTCAGCATTTCACTGTAAGGTCTACTACACCTGTTGTATTCAGCATTTCACTGTAAGGTCTACTACACCTGTTGTATTCAGCATTTCACTGTGAGGTCTGCTACACCTGTTGTATTCAGCATTTCACTGTAAGGTCTACTACACCTGTTGTATTCAGCATTTCACTGTAAGGTCTACTACACCTGTTGTATTCAGCATTTCACTGTGAGGTCTACTACACCTGTTGTATTCAGCATTTCACTGTAAGGTCTATTACACCTGTTCTATTCAGCATTTCACTGTGAGGTCTACTACACCTGTTGTATTCAGTATTTCACTGTGAGGTCTACCTACACCTGTTGTATTCAGCATTTCACTGTGAGGTCTACTACACCTGTTGTATTCAGCATTTCACTGTGAGGTCTACTACACCTGTTGTATTCAGCATTTCACTGTGAGGTCTACTACACCTGTTGTATTCAGTATTTCACTGTGAGGTCTACTACACCTGTTGTATCCAGTATTTCACTGTGAGGTCTGCTACACCTGTTGTATTCAGCATTTCACTGTAAGGTTTACACCTGTTGTATTCTGCATTTCACTGTGAGGTCTACTACACCTGTTGTATTCAGTATTTCACTGTGAGGTCTACTACACCTGTTGTATTCAGCATTTCACTGTGAGGTCTACTACACCTGTTGTATTCAGCATTTCACTGTGAGGTCTACTACACCTGTTGTATTCAGTATTTCACTGTATGGTCTACTACACCTGTTGTATTCAGCATTTCACTGTAAGGTTTACACCTGTTGTATTCAGCATTTCACTGTAAGGTCTACTACACCTGTTGTATTCAGTATTTCACTGTAAGGTCTACTACACCTGTTGTATTCAGTATTTCACTGTAAGGTCTACTACACCTGTTGTATTCAGCATTTCACTGTAAGGTCTACTACACCTGTTGTATTCAGCATTTCACTGTAAGGTCTACTACACCTGTTGTATTCAGCATTTCACTGTAAGGTCTACTACACCTGTTGTATTCAGCATTTCACTGTGAGGTCTACTACACCTGTTGTATTCAGTATTTCACTGTGAGGTCTGCTACACCTGTTGTATCCAGTATTTCACTGTGAGGTCTACTACACCTGTTGTATTCAGCATTTCACTGTAAGGTCTACTACACCTGTTGTATTCAGCATTTCACTGTAAGGTCTACTACACCTGTTGTATTCAGCATTTCACTGTAAGGTCTACTACACCTGTTGTATTCAGCATTTCACTGTGAGGTCTGCTACACCTGTTGTATTCAGCATTTCACTGTAAGGTCTACTACACCTGTTGTATTCAGCATTTCACTGTAAGGTCTACTACACCTGTTGTATTCAGCATTTCACTGTGAGGTCTACTACACCTGTTGTATTCAGCATTTCACTGTAAGGTCTATTACACCTGTTCTATTCAGCATTTCACTGTGAGGTCTACTACACCTGTTGTATTCAGTATTTCACTGTGAGGTCTACCTACACCTGTTGTATTCAGCATTTCACTGTGAGGTCTACTACACCTGTTGTATTCAGCATTTAACTGTGAGGTCTACTACACCTGTTGTATTCAGCATTTCACTGTGAGGTCTACTACACCTGTTGTATTCAGCATTTCACTGTAAGGTCTACTACACCTGTTGTATTCAGCATTTCACTGTAAGGTCTACTACACCTGTTGTATTCAGCATTTCACTGTAAGGTCTACTACACCTGTTGTATTCAGCATTTCACTGTAAGGTCTACTACACCTGTTGTATTCAGCATTTCACTGTAAGGTCTACTACACCTGTTGTATTCAGCATTTCACTGTGAGGTCTACTACACCTGTTGTATTCAGCATTTCACTGTGAGGTCTACTACACCTGTTGTATTCTGCATTTCACTGTGAGGTCTACTACACCTGTTGTATTCAGTATTTCACTGTGAGGTCTACTACACCTGTTGTATTCAGCATTTCACTGTGAGGTCTACTACACCTGTTGTATTCAGCATTTCACTGTGAGGTCTACTACACCTGTTGTATTCAGTATTTCACTGTATGGTCTACTACACCTGTTGTATTCAGCATTTCACTGTAAGGTTTACACCTGTTGTATTCAGCATTTCACTGTAAGGTCTACTACACCTGTTGTATTCAGTATTTCACTGTAAGGTCTACTACACCTGTTGTATTCAGTATTTCACTGTAAGGTCTACTACACCTGTTGTATTCAGCATTTCACTGTAAGGTCTACTACACCTGTTGTATTCAGCATTTCACTGTAAGGTCTACTACACCTGTTGTATTCAGCATTTCACTGTAAGGTCTACTACACCTGTTGTATTCAGCATTTCACTGTGAGGTCTACTACACCTGTTGTATTCAGTATTTCACTGTGAGGTCTGCTACACCTGTTGTATCCAGTATTTCACTGTGAGGTCTGCTACACCTGTTGTATTCAGCATTTCACTGTAAGGTTTACACCTGTTGTATTCTGCATTTCACTGTGAGGTCTACTACACCTGTTGTATTCAGTATTTCACTGTGAGGTCTACTACACCTGTTGTATTCAGCATTTCACTGTGAGGTCTACTACACCTGTTGTATTCAGCATTTCACTGTGAGGTCTACTACACCTGTTGTATTCAGTATTTCACTGTATGGTCTACTACACCTGTTGTATTCAGCATTTCACTGTAAGGTTTACACCTGTTGTATTCAGCATTTCACTGTAAGGTCTACTACACCTGTTGTATTCAGTATTTCACTGTAAGGTCTACTACACCTGTTGTATTCAGCATTTCACTGTAAGGTCTACTACACCTGTTGTATTCAGTATTTCACTGTGAGGTCTACTACACCTGTTGTATTCAGCATTTCACTGTGAGGTCTACTACACCTGTTGTATTCAGCATTTCACTGTGAGGTCTACTACACCTGTTGTATTCAGCATTTCACTGTAAGGTCTACTACACCTGTTGTATTCAGCATTTCACTGTAAGGTCTACTACACCTGTTGTATTCAGCATTTCACTGTAAGGTCTACTACACCTGTTGTATTCAGCATTTCACTGTGAGGTCTGCTACACCTGTTGTATTCAGCATTTCACTGTAAGGTCTACTACACCTGTTGTATTCAGCATTTCACTGTAAGGTCTACTACACCTGTTGTATTCAGCATTTCACTGTGAGGTCTACTACACCTGTTGTATTCAGCATTTCACTGTAAGGTCTATTACACCTGTTCTATTCAGCATTTCACTGTGAGGTCTACTACACCTGTTGTATTCAGTATTTCACTGTGAGGTCTACCTACACCTGTTGTATTCAGCATTTCACTGTGAGGTCTACTACACCTGTTGTATTCAGCATTTCACTGTGAGGTCTACTACACCTGTTGTATTCAGCATTTCACTGTGAGGTCTACTACACCTGTTGTATTCAGTATTTCACTGTGAGGTCTACTACACCTGTTGTATCCAGTATTTCACTGTGAGGTCTGCTACACCTGTTGTATTCAGCATTTCACTGTAAGGTTTACACCTGTTGTATTCTGCATTTCACTGTGAGGTCTACTACACCTGTTGTATTCAGTATTTCACTGTGAGGTCTACTACACCTGTTGTATTCAGCATTTCACTGTGAGGTCTACTACACCTGTTGTATTCAGCATTTCACTGTGAGGTCTACTACACCTGTTGTATTCAGTATTTCACTGTATGGTCTACTACACCTGTTGTATTCAGCATTTCACTGTAAGGTTTACACCTGTTGTATTCAGCATTTCACTGTAAGGTCTACTACACCTGTTGTATTCAGTATTTCACTGTAAGGTCTACTACACCTGTTGTATTCAGTATTTCACTGTAAGGTCTACTACACCTGTTGTATTCAGCATTTCACTGTAAGGTCTACTACACCTGTTGTATTCAGCATTTCACTGTAAGGTCTACTACACCTGTTGTATTCAGCATTTCACTGTGAGGTCTACTACACCTGTTGTATTCAGTATTTCACTGTGAGGTCTGCTACACCTGTTGTATCCAGTATTTCACTGTGAGGTCTACTACACCTGTTGTATTCAGCATTTCACTGTAAGGTCTACTACACCTGTTGTATTCAGCATTTCACTGTAAGGTCTACTACACCTGTTGTATTCAGCATTTCACTGTAAGGTCTACTACACCTGTTGTATTCAGCATTTCACTGTGAGGTCTGCTACACCTGTTGTATTCAGCATTTCACTGTAAGGTCTACTACACCTGTTGTATTCAGCATTTCACTGTAAGGTCTACTACACCTGTTGTATTCAGCATTTCACTGTGAGGTCTACTACACCTGTTGTATTCAGCATTTCACTGTAAGGTCTATTACACCTGTTCTATTCAGCATTTCACTGTGAGGTCTACTACACCTGTTGTATTCAGTATTTCACTGTGAGGTCTACCTACACCTGTTGTATTCAGCATTTCACTGTGAGGTCTACTACACCTGTTGTATTCAGCATTTAACTGTGAGGTCTACTACACCTGTTGTATTCAGCATTTCACTGTGAGGTCTACTACACCTGTTGTATTCAGCATTTCACTGTAAGGTCTACTACACCTGTTCTATTCAGCATTTCACTGTGAGGTCTACTACACCTGTTGTATTCAGTATTTCACTGTGAGGTCTACCTACACCTGTTGTATTCAGCATTTCACTGTGAGGTCTACTACACCTGTTGTATTCAGCATTTAACTGTGAGGTCTACTACACCTGTTGTATTCAGCATTTCACTGTGAGGTCTACTACACCTGTTGTATTCAGCATTTCACTGTAAGGTCTACTACACCTGTTGTATTCAGCATTTCACTGTAAGGTCTACTACACCTGTTGTATTCAGCATTTCACTGTAAGGTCTACTACACCTGTTGTATTCAGCATTTCACTGTAAGGTCTACTACACCTGTTGTATTCAGCATTTCACTGTAAGGTCTACTACACCTGTTGTATTCAGCATTTCACTGTGAGGTCTACTACACCTGTTGTATTCAGCATTTCACTGTGAGGTCTACTACACCTGTTGTATTCAGCATTTCACTGTGAGGTCTACTACACCAGAGTAGAATGATGTGCATGTGATGGCGATGTTAAGGCATTACATATTTAAATAAGTTAAGATTATAAGACGCCTCCATTGGTGTATAAAATTCCAGGGTGCGGGGACCAGTAACTTCTACTTTGTCACTGTACCAACTACAGTCAGTTTTCATACTTGGGTCAACCTACCATGACCAAATATCATCCAATCCGAGGAAAACTATGATTTTCGCTGTTCAGGACGATCTCTGGTCAGATCGTCTAGTATTTTAGTAGTTGAGTCCACCAGTATTTGGGCAAAGCTTTTGAAGCTATTTTTGCCTGTTGCTCTAACAATTGCTTGTAGACATATTTTTTGTTGACCTATGATAGCGAAACACTGTACTCTCCATTACTCCAACATTCTTTAGCTTCTACCAGCATGACTGATGGTAGCAACATAGGCTGGCGCTGGTACGCCACGCAATTCCAGCCAACACAGGACCGATGGAAACAGCTACAAACAGCAGGGATTTAAACAGCCATGAACCCGGGACTCTCCGCGGTCCATAGCCACAAGGGATAACCGTGTCGCGGGCTGTGTTCAAATTGTCAAGGAAACCTGGCTAGGTTAATAGCGAGCAGCTAAGCTAGCCATCGCTTCAGACTTCAGGGTTTGGCAGTATCCCGGAAACCAGGGGCAGGTCTAAAGAAACATCATGATTTGAAGGAAATGTATTTCAGAAAAACAGAATATGAGTTGGTCTACTGACTAGATACTGTATGTTATCTGGCTATAGACTTGTTCATTTACCAGACTAGATACTGTATGTTATCTGGCTATAGACTTGTTCATTTACCAGACTAGATACTGTATGTTATCTGGCTATAGACTGTAGGCTTGTTCATTTATCAGACTAGATACTGTATGTTATCTGGCTATAGACTGTAGGCTTGTTCATTTATCAGACTAGATACTGTATGTTATCTGGCTATAGACTGTAGGCTTGTTCATTTATCAGACTAGATACTGTATGTTATCTGGCTATAGACTGTAGGCTTGTTCATTTATCAGACTAGATACTGTATGTTATCTGGCTATAGACTGTAGGCTTGTTCATTTATCAGACTAGATACTGTATGTTATCTGGCTATAGACTGTAGGCTTGTTCATTTATCAGACTAAATATGCTCAAAAGTCCCGTGTCAATATTTTAAATTATATGATTTAATAGTAAGAAGAATATAATTGAACTTAGCTGAATAAATAGAAAGGATGTTTCCCATTCTGGAGCGGGTGTGTGTATGTAGTGGCTGTGTATGTAGTGGCTGTGTATGTAGTGGCTGTGTATGTAGTGGCTGTGTATGTAGTGGCTGTGTATGTAGTGGCTGTGTATGTAGTGGCTGTGTATGTAGTGGCTGTGTATGTAGTGGCTGTGTATGTAGTGGCTGTGTATGTAGTGGCTGTGTATGTAGTGGCTGTGTATGTAGTGGCTGTGTATGTAGTGGCTGTGTGTAGTGGCTTTGTATGTAGTGGCTGTGTATGTAGTGGCTGTGTATGTAGTGGCTTTGTATGTAGTGGCTGTGTATGTAGTGGCTGTGTATGTAGTGGCTTTGTATGTAGTGGCTTTGTATGTAGTGGCTGTGTATGTAGTGGCTGTGTATGTAGTGGCTGTGTATGTAGTGGCTTTGTATGTAGTGGCTGTGTATGTAGTGGCTGTGTATGTAGTGGCTGTGTATGTAGTGGCTGTGTATGTAGTGGCTGTGTATGTAGTGGTTGTGTATGTAGTGGCTGTGTATGTAGTGGCTGTGTGTGTAGTGGCTGTGTATGTAGTGGCTGTGTATGTAGTGGCTTTGTATGTAGTGGTTGTGTATGTAGTGGCTATGTATGTAGTGGCTGTGTATGTAGTGGCTGTGTATGTAGTGGCTGTGTATGTAGTGGCTGTGTATGTAGTGGCTGTGTATGTAGTGGCTGTGTATGTAGTGGTTGTGTATGTAGTGGCTGTGTATGTAGTGGCTGTGTATGTAGTGGCTGTGTATGTAGTGGCTGTGTATGTAGTGGCTTTGTATGTAGTGGTTGTGTATGTATTGGCTGTGTATGTAGTGGCTGTGTATGTAGTGGCTGTGTATGTAGTGGCTGTGTATGTAGTGGCTGTGTATGTAGTGGCTGTGTATGTAGTGGCTGTGTATGTAGTGGCTGTGTATGTAGTGGCTGTGTATGTAGTGGCTGTGTATGTAGTGGCTGTGTATGTAGTGGCTGTGTATGTAGTGGCTGTGTATGTAGTGGCTTTGTATGTAGTGGCTGTGTATGTAGTGGCTGTGTATGTAGTGGCTGTGTATGTAGTGGCTGTGTATGTAGTGGCTGTGTATGTAGTGGCTGTGTATGTAGTGGCTGTGTATGTAGTGGCTGTGTATGTAGTGGTTGTGTATGTAGTGGCTGTGTATGTAGTGGCTGTGTATGTAGTGGCTGTGTATGTAGTGGCTGTGTATGTAGTGGCTGTGTATGTAGTGGCTGTGTATGTAGTGGCTGTGTATGTAGTGGTTGTGTATGTAGTGGCTGTGTATGTAGTGGCTGTGTATGTAGTGGCTGTGTATGTAGTGGCTGTGTATGTAGTGGCTGTGTATGTAGTGGCTGTGTATGTAGTGGCTGTGTATGTAGTGGCTGTGTATGTAGTGGCTGTGTATGTAGTGGCTGTGTATGTAGTGGCTGTGTATGTAGTGGCTGTGTTGAGCGTAAAAGTGGTCATTAGAAACAGGTCCTATACGCTGGATTTAGAGTTTTTTGGCAACTTTAGTTGTGAATGATAGAAACTGTAGAATGTTCTAGATATCAGATCATATAGGGCCTGTATGATGTGACCATAGCTATGCTTGTGCTCTGCTGCTCGCCTCAGGCAGCACAGCTGTTCTCTCATCAACTGATTATATTTTCAACCATCAAACTATTCTCAATTTAATCTAATCTTTACTAATATGTAAATTATATATATATATTTAGAATGGCCCATTATCAGGAACAGTGGAAGAACAGTGGAAAATATGTATTGACTCGCAAATAGAAGCTGAGCACTTTCCCTGCCGGTGTCACGCTCTGACCTTAGTTCTTTTGTTATGTCTTTGTTTTGGTTGGTCAGGGCGTGAGTTGGGGTGGTACATTCTATGTTGTTTTTCTACGTTTTGCTCTGTTGTTATATTTCTATGTGTTTGGCCTAGTATGGTTCTCAATCAGAGGCAGGTGTCAGTCATAGTCTCTGATTGGGAGACATATTTAGGTAGCGTGTTTTCTATTGTGTTTTGTGGGTGGTTGTGGTTCCTGTGTCTGTACCACACGGGACTATTTTGATTTTCGTTTGTTGCTATGTATTGTATTGCTATGTATTGTATTGCTATGTATTGTATTGCTATGTATTGTATTGCTATGTATTGTTATGTAATGTATTGATATGTATTGTATTGCTATGTATTGCTATGCATTGTATTGCTATGTATTGCTATGTATTGTGTTGCTATGTATTGCTATGTAATGTATTGATATGTATTGTATTGCTATGCATTGTATTGCTATGTATTGTATTGCTATGTATTGTATTGCTATGTATTGCTATGCATTGTATTGCTATGTATTGCTATGTATTGTATTGCTATGTATTGCTATGTAATGTATTGATATGTATTGTATTGCTATGCATTGTATTGCTATGTATTGTATTGCTATGTAATGTTTTGCTATGTATTGCTATGTATTGCTATGTAATGTATTGCTATGTATTGCTATGTAATGTATTGCTATTTATTGTGTTGCTATGTAATGTATTGCTATGTGTTGCTATGTAATGTATTGATATGTATTGTATTGCTATGCATTGTATTGCTATGTATTGTATTGCTATGTAATGTTTTGCTATGTATTGCTATGTATTGCTATGTAATGTATTGCTATGTATTGCTATGTAATGTATTGCTATGTATTGCTATGTAATGTATTGCTATGTAATGTATTGCTATGTAATGTATTGCTATTATTGTATTGCTATGTATTGCTATGTAATGTATTGCTATGTATTGTATTGCTATGTATTGTATTGCTATGTATTGCTATGTATTGCTATGTAATGTATTGCTATGTAATGCATTGCTATGTATTGTATTGCTATGTATTGTATTGCTATGTATTGCTATGTAATGTATTGTATTGTATTGTATTGCTATGTAATGTTTTGCTATGTATTGTATTGTTATGTAATGTATTGCTATGTATTGCTATGTAATGTATTGCTATGTATTGTATTGCTATGTATTGTATTGCTATGTATTGCTATGTATTGCTATGTAATGTATTGCTATGTAATGCATTGCTATGTATTGTATTGCTATGTATTGTATTGCTATGTGTTGCTATGTAATGTTTTGATTTGTATTGCTATGTATTGCTATGTATTGTATTGCTATGTATTGATATGTATTGTATTGCTATGTATTGTATTGTTATGTATTGCTATGTATTGTATTGCTATGTATTGCTATGTAATGTATTGCTATGTATTGCTATGTAATGTATTGCTATGTAATGTATTGCTATGTATTGTATTGCTATGTATTGTATTGTTATGTATTGTATTGTTATGTATTGCTATGTATTGTATTGCTATGTAATGTATTGCTATGTTTTGCTATGTAATGTATTGCTATGTAATGTATTGCTATGTAATGTATTGCTATGTGTTGTATTGCTATGTAATGTTTTGATTTGTATTGCTATGTATTGCTATGTATTGTATTGTATTGTATTGCTATGTATTGTATTGTATTGCTATGTATTGCTATGTATTGTATTGTATGGTATTGCTATGTATTGTATTGCTATGTATTCTATTGGTATGTATTGTATTGCTATGTATTGCTATGCATTTTATTGCTATGTATTGTATTGCTATGTAATGTATTGCTATGTATTGCTATGTAATGTATTGCTCTGTAATGTATTGCTATCTATTGTATTGCTATGTATTGCTATGTATTGTATTGCTATGTAATGTATTTCTATGTATTGTATTGCTATGTATTGTATTACTATGTATTGTATTGCTATGTAATGTATTTCTATGTATTGTATTGCTATGTATTGTATTGTATTGTATTGCTATGTATTGTATTGTATTGCTATGTATTGTATTGCTACGTATTGTATTGCTATTTATTGCTATGTATTGTATTGCTATGTATTGTATTGCTATGTATTGTATTGCTATGTATTGTATTGTATTGCTATGTAATGTATTGCTATGTAATGTATTGCTATGTATTGTATTGCTATGTATTGTATTGCTATGTATTGTATTGCTATGTATTGTATTGTATTGCTATGTAATGTATTGCTATGTATTGTATTGCTATGTATTTCTATGTATTGTATTTCTATGTATTGTATTGCTATGTATTGTATTGCTATGTATTGTATTGTATTGTATTGCTATGTATTGTATTGCTATGTATTGTATTGCTATGTATTGTATTGCTATGTATTGTATTGTATTGTATTGTATTGCTATGTATTGTATTGTATTGCTATGTATTGTATTGCTATGTATTGTATTGCTATTTATTGCTATGTATTGTATTGCTATGTATTGTATTGCTATGTATTGTATTGCTATGTATTGTATTGCTATGTATTGCTATGTATTGTATTGCTATGTATTGTATTGCTATGTATTGTATTGCTATGTATTGTATTGTATTGCTATGTAATGTATTGCTATGTAATGTATTGCTATGTATTGTATTGTATTGCTATGTAATGTATTGCTATGTAATGTATTGCTATGTATTGTATTGTATTGCTATGTAATGTATTGCTATGTAATGTATTGCTGTGTATTGTATTGCTATGTATTTCTATGTATTGTATTTCTATGTATTGTATTGCTATGTATTGTATTGCTATGTATTGTATTGTATTGTATTGCTATGTATTGTATTGTATTGTATTGCTATGTATTGTATTGTATTGCTATGTATTGTATTGCTATGTATTGTATTGCTATTTATTGCTATGTATTGTATTGCTATGTATTGTATTGCTATGTATTGTATTGCTATGTATTGCTATGTATTGTATTGCTATGTATTGTATTGCTATGTATTGTATTGCTATGTATTGTATTGTATTGCTATGTAATGTATTGCTATGTAATGTATTGCTATGTATTGTATTGTATTGCTATGTAATGTATTGCTATGTATTGTATTGCTATGTATTGTATTGTATTTCTATGTAATGTATTAATATGTATTGTATTAATATGTATTGTATTGCTATGTAATGTATTGCTATGCAATGTATTGCTATGTATTGTAAGTCTATGTATGAGCTATAATATGGGTATGGGTGTTTTGTATTTATCCTCTCTCCTCTCTCCCTGTGTTTATCCTCTCTCCTCTCTCCTTGTGTTTATCCTCTCTCCTCGTGTCTATCCTCTCTCCTCTCTCCCTGTGTCTATACTCTCTCCTCTCTCCCTGTGTCTATACTCTCTCCTCTCTCCATGTGTTTATCCTCTCTCCCTTCTCTTCGTGTCTATCCTCTCTCCTCTCTCCCTGTGTCTATCCTCTCTCCTCTCTCCCTGTGTTTATCCTCTCTCCTCGTGTCTATCCTCTCTCCTCTCTCCCTGTGTCTATCCTCTCTCCTTTCTCCCTGTATTTATCCTCTCTCCCTTCTCCTCGTGTCTATCCTCTCTCCTCTCTCCCTGTATTTATCCTCTCTCCTCTCTCCCTGTATTTATCCTCTCTCCCTGTGTCTATCCTCTCTCCTCTCTCCCTGTATTTATCCTCTCTCCTCTCTCCCTGTATTTATCCTCTCTGCCTGTGTCTATCCTCTCTCCTCTCTCCCTGTATTTATCCTCTCTCCTCTCTCCCTGTGTCTATCCTCTCTCCTTTCTCCCTGTATTTATCCTCTCTCCTCTCTCCCTGTATTTATCCTCTCTCCCTGTGTCCATCCTCTCTCCTCTCTCCCTGTATTTATCCTCTCTCCTCTCTCCCTGTGTCTATCCTCTCTCCCCATATTTATCCTCTCTCCCTGCATTTATCCTCTCTCCCTGTGTCTATCCTCTCTCCTTTCTCCCTGTATTTATCCTCTCTCCTCTCTCCCTGTATTTATCCTCTCTCCTCTCTCCCTGTATTTATCCTCTCTGCCTGTGTCTATCCTCTCTCCTCTCTCCCTGTATTTATCCTCTCTCCTCTCTCCCTGTGTCTATCCTCTCTCCTTTCTCCCTGTATTTATCCTCTCTCCTCTCTCCCTGTATTTATCCTCTCTCCCTGTGTCCATCCTCTCTCCTCTCTCCCTGTATTTATCCTCTCTCCTCTCTCCCTGTGTCTATCCTCTCTCCCCATATTTATCCTCTCTCCCTGCATTTATCCTCTCTCCCTGTGTCTATCCTCTCTCATTTCTCCCTGTATTTATCCTCTCTCCTCTCTCCCTGTATTTATCCTCTCTCCTCTCTCCCTGCATTTATCCTCTCTCCCTGTGTCTATCCTCTCTCCTTTCTCCCTGTATTTATCCTCTCTCCTCTCTCCCTGTATTTATCCTCTCTCCTCTCTCCCACCCCTATGACCACTCCACCACTGTGAAAACACAATGATTTTAACCCATGGCCCTCTGACTGATCACATCCAGGTGGTCCCCATCATTAGGTCCTGAGGCTGGAGAGATGTGTGTGTTACGGTGATGACTCACAGAGGCCTCCTTCCCACACATTCTCTCTCAGGCAGGTCCAGATGTGTGTGTTGGAGTGAAAGGGGCCCCAGAGTAAAGTATTCACAGGTGTCCTCATCCAATTGCATGTGTTTATATCACTGAGACACACACACACACACACACACACGCACACACACACAGAATTTGGCACCGTAAAACCAAGATGGCGCTGCGCTGTATGTTTTCTGTCTTGTGAGCTTCACTTTTTCTGTGCACGGAATGTACGCTCTCTTATTTCTCTTATGATCGACAAGATCTTTTGAACATCAGACGTGTTCCTCCGACCCAATCTACGACCTACCCAAGAGGAAACGCTGATGGGAAAAAAAGAGGCTGGAGGCGTCCTTGTGAAGGCAAAGGGAAAACCACTTCCCTCCAGTCTCTTGATAATAAGATGGATGACCTCTGATCGCAGATTTGCTGTCAACGGGACTCTCGTAGCTGCAACATGTTTTTCTGAAACATATCGGGGTCTTTTCATTAACAACAGATGGTGTGTAGACGCCAGCGTAGTGGAAGTCTCGACCCATTGTTCACCTGTTTTGGAATACCTGATGGTCAAATGCTGACCCGTCTACCTTTTCATCTGTTATCGTGACTGTTGTATACATTCCACCTCAGGACAACAACAAGCTGTCACTCAACGAACTGTACGAGGTTATAAACAAGCAAGAAACCATGTACGCGGAGGCTGCTTTTCTTGTTCCCAGTGATTTTTATTCTGCGTCACTAAGACACGTGATGCCCAACTTCTATCAAAACGTGCCATTCACCACTAGGGGGCGATACATTCACAGACCACTGTTAATCAACCCACAAGCAAGCATACAAAGCCCTCCCTCGTCCCCCCTTTGGAAAATCAGATCATAACTCTATACTACCGGTGGAATCCATTTACACGGGGCGTCAGGGTAGCCTAGTGGTTAGAGCGTTGGACTAGTAACCGGAAAGTTGCAAGTTCAAATCCCCGAGCTGACAAGGTACAAATCCCCCTTACAAATTACAAATGAAGTCCCAGCCATGCCTAACGATGCCTCTCTACCAGATGAACTCAATGCATTCTATGCATCCTTTGGTAAAAACCACACTGATTCATTCACGAGGGCACTCGCTGGCTGGACGATATTCCAGGGCGCGTTCTCAGAGCATATGCAGACCAGATGGCAGACCTCTTCATGGTCATTTTCAGCGTCTCCTTGGTAATCCCAATGTTTCAAGATGACCACCATCATTCCTGTTCCCAAGAACTCTAAGGCTTCACGCCACAATGACTACCACCCTGTACCACTCACATCTGTAAACATGAAGTGCTTTGAAAAGCTGGTCATGGTACACATCACCTCCCATCATTCCAGACACACTAGAACCACTCCAATTTGCATACCGCCCCAACCGCCCCCACAGACGATGCGCTCTACACTTCCATTCCCACCTGGACAAGAGGAAGACCTGTGAGAAGGCTGTTCATCGACTCAGTATTCAACACCATAGTGCCCTCTAAGCTCGTCACCAAGCTCAGGACCCTGGGACTTAACACCTCCCTCTGCAACTGGATCCTGGACTTCGACGGGACCTGTACTCAGAGCATGAGCTGACCAACTGGCAAGTGTCTTCACTGACATGTTCAACCTCTCCCTGACCAAGTCTGTAATACCTACATGTTTCAAGCAGACCACCATAGTCCCTGTGCCCAAGGAAGCGAAGGTAACCCACCTAAATGATTACTGCCCTGTAGCACTCACGTCAGTAGCCATGAAGTGCTTTGAAAGGCTGGTCATGGCTCACATCAACACCATTATCCCAGAAACCCTAGACCCTCTCCAATTTGCATACCGCCACAACAGATTCACAGATGATCTCTATTGCACTCCACACTGGCCTTTCCCACCTGGACAAAATAACACCTATAAGAGAATTCTATTCATTGACTACAGCTCAGCGTTCAACACTATAGTGCACCTCAAAGCTCATCGCTAAGCTAAGGACCCTGGGACTAAACACCTCCCTCTGCAACTGGATCCTGGACTTCCTGATGGACCGCCCCAGGTGGTGAGGGTAGGTCAGCAACACATCTGCCATGCTGATCCTCAACACGGGGGCCCTCAGGGGTGCGTGCTCAGTCCCCTCTTGTACTCCCTGTTCACCCACGACTGCATGGCCAGGCACGACTCCAACACCATCATTAAGTTTGAACATTTGGAAGAAAGACAAATGGAAGAAAGACAGATTGAAATGTGGACAGACTCGATGATCGTGCTGCATTGGATATGCAGCTCAGCTCAGAAACAGAAACAGTTTGTTGCGAACAGAGTGACGGAGATCCAGTCCTTGACCAATCCAGAGTCATGGTCACATATTGAAGGGAAAACTAATCCAGCTGACCTCCCTACAAGAGGACAAACTGTTCGAAATTTGACACAGAGCGAGCTATGGTGGAATGGACCCAGAATTGTGACATCACCCAATCAGTCCGAAGAGACTGATGATAACAAGGTTCCGGAAGAGGTGAATACAGAACTCAAGTCCAGTTGCCAGGTTACTGTACAACTCACAGCAAAAAACACAGACATTACTGAACCTGTGTTGGAGCTTGAAATGTACAGCAAACTGAAAAGAGTGTTCAGTCACCGCCTGGATAAAGAGATTCATAGCCAATGCTCGTACAAACATAAAGATGCAAGGTGAACTGACTGCTGACTGAAATGAAAGATTATTTTTAGTAATAATACTTGTTCACGTTACATTTAACAACTTTAGATTCTACAGAGCAATGCAGGTAAGATGCTAGCGAAAAGTCACTTGCACATAACTGGTGCGTTCTCTCTCTACTTCCTGTCGCAAGGCATTCTGGAACTTGCAGTCAAAAGCTTCAATACTAACCAATACAACAGAATATGTATGTAGTTCTCTCAATCTCCAACACATTGTAATACAATTACATATGTAAATAACTGCAAAGAAAATATCTTTAGATACAGCTCAATGAGTTAACTTAAACATTAATATCTTTAGATACAGCTCAATTAGTTAACTTAAACATTAATATCTTTAGATACAGCTCAATGAGTTAACTTAAACATTAATATCTTTAGATACAGCTCAATGAGTTAACTTAAACATTAATATCTTTAGATACAGCTCAATGAGTTAACTTAAACATTAATATCTTTAGATACAGCTCAATGAGTTAACTTAAACATTAATATCTTTAGATACAGCTCGATGAGTTAACTTAAACATTAATATCTTTAGATACAGCTCAATGAGTTAACTTAGACATTAATATCTTTAGATACAGCTCAATGAGTTTACTTAGACATTAATATCTTTAGATACAGCTCAATGAGTTAACTTAAACATTAATATCTTTAGATACAGCTCAATGAGTTAACTTAAACATTAATATATTTAGATACAGCTCAATGAGTTTACTTAGACATTAATATCTTTAGATACAG
This sequence comes from Oncorhynchus mykiss, assembly GCF_013265735.2. Classification (NCBI taxonomy): domain Eukaryota; kingdom Metazoa; phylum Chordata; class Actinopteri; order Salmoniformes; family Salmonidae; genus Oncorhynchus; species Oncorhynchus mykiss. The sequence goes on from NC_048573.1 coordinate 77,825,325, forward strand.
CTCAATGAGTTAACTTTAACCTTTTACGGCTGCTGTCCCTGTACAGGGATCAACATCAGCGGAAATTCAGAGTGACAACTAATAGTACTCGATAAAACTCAAACTTTCATTAAAACACACATGCAGAGTACTGAATTAAAGCTACATTTGTTGTGAATCTAGCCAACATGTCAGATTTGTAAAATGCTTTTCGGCGAAAGCATGAGAAGCTATTATCTGATAGCATGCAACACCCCAATATACCTGAAGGCGACGTAAACAAAAGAATTAGCGTAGCCGGCGCTACACAAAACGCAGAAATAAAATATAAAACATTCATTACCTTTGACGAGCTTCTTTGTTGGCACTCCTATATGTCCCATAAACATCACAATTGGGTATTTTTTCCGATTAAATCCGTCCATGTATACCCAAAATGTCCATTCATGAAGCCCGTCTGATCCATGGAAAAGCGCCATTCAAAAACGCAACGTCATTTTTTTAAATTAAAAAAGTTGTATATAACTACTGACCCTGTATATAACTACTGACCCTGTATATAACTACTGACCCTGTATATAGTTACTGACCCTGTATATAACTACTGACCCTGTATATAGCTACTGCCCCTGTATATAGTTACTGACCCTGTATATAACTACTGCCCCTGTATATAGTTACTGACCCTGTATATAACTACTAACCCTGTATATAGCTACTGGCCCTGTATATAACTACTGGCCCTGTATATAACTACTGACCCTGTATATAACTACTGACCCTCTATATAACTACTGACCCTGTATATAGCTACTGACCCTGTACATAACTACTGACCGTGGAACTGCCCCTGTATATAGCTACTGACCCTGTATATAACTACTGACCCTGTATATAACTACTGACCCTGTATATATCTACTGACCCTGTACATAACTACTGAACCTGGAACGGACCCTGTATATAGCTACTGACCCTGTATATAACTACTGACACTGTATATAACTACTGACACTGTATATAACTACTGGCCCTGTATATAACTACTGACCCTGTATATAACTACTGACCCTGTATATAACTACTGACCCTGTATATAGCTACTGACCCTGTACATAACTACTGACCCTGGAACTTACCCTGTATATGACTACTGACCCTGTATATAACTACTGTATATAGTTACTGACCCTGTATATAACTACTGACCCTGTATATAACTACTGACCCTGTATATAACTACTGACCCTGTATATAGCTACTGACCCTGTATATAACTACTGACCCTGTATATAACTACTGACCCTGTATATATCTACTGACCCTGTACATAACTACTGAACCTGGAACGGACCCTGTATATAGCTACTGACCCTGTATATATCTACTGACACTGTATATAACTACTGACACTGTATATAACTACTGGCCCTGTATATAACTACTGACCCTGTATATAACTACTGACCCTGTATATAACTACTGACCCTGTATATAGCTACTGACCCTGTACATAACTACTGACCCTGGAACTTACCCTGTATATGACTACTGACCCTGTATATAACTACTGTATATAGTTACTGACCCTGTATATAACTACTGACCCTGTATATAGCTACTGACCCTGTACATAACTACTGACCCTGGAACTTACCCTGTATATGACTACTGACCCTGTATATAACTACTGTATATAGTTACTGACCCTGTATATAACTACTGACCCTGTATATAACTACTGACCCTGTATATATCTACTGACCCTGTACATAACTACTGAACCTGGAACTGACCCTGTATATAACTACTGACCCTCTATATAGCTACTGACCCTGTATATACAGTGCCTTGCGAAAGTATTCGGCCCCCTTGAACTTTGCGACCTTTTGCCACATTTCAGGCTTCAAACATAAAGATATAAAACTGTATTTTTTTGTGAAGAATCAACAACAAGTGGGACACAATCATGAAGTGGAACGACATTTATTGGATATTTCAAACTTTTTTAACAAATCAAAAACAGAAAAATTGGGCGTGCAAAATTATTCAGCCCCCTTAAGTTAATACTTTGTAGCGCCACCTTTTGCTGCGATTACAGCTGTAAGTCGCTTGGGGTATGTCTCTATCAGTTTTGCACATCGAGAGACTGACATTTTTTCCCATTCCTCCTTGCAAAACAGCTTGAGCTCAGTGAGGTTGGATGGAGAGCATTTGTGAACAGCAGTTTTCAGTTCTTTCCACAGATTCTCGATTAGATTCAGGTCTGGACTTTGACTTGGCCATTCTAACACCTGGATATGTTTATTTTTGAACCATTCCATTGTAGATTTTGCTTTATGTTTCGGATCATTGTCTTGTTGGAAGACAAATCTCCGTCCCAGTCTCAGGTCTTTTGCAGACTCCATCAGGTTTTCTTCCAGAATGGTCCTGTATTTGGCTCCATCCATCTTCCCATCAATTTTAACCATCTTCCCTGTCCCTGCTGAAGAAAAGCAGGCCCAAACCATGATGCTGCCACCACCATGTTTGACAGTGGGGATGGTGTGTTCAGCTGTGTTGCTTTTACGCCAAACATAACGTTTTGCATTGTTGCCAAAAAGTTCAATTTTGGTTTCATCTGACCAGAGCACCTTCTTCCACATGTTTGGTGTGTCTCCCAGGTGGCTTGTGGCAAACTTTAAATGACACCTTTTATGGATATCTTTAAGAAATGGCTTTCTTCTTGCCACTCTTCCATAAAGGCCAGATTTGTGCAATATACGACTGATTGTTGTCCTATGGACAGAGTCTCCCACCTCAGCTGTAGATCTCTGCAGTTCATCCAGAGTGATCATGGGCCTCTTGGCTGCATCTCTGATCAGTCTTCTCCTTGTATGAGCTGAAAGTTTAGAGGAACGGCCAGGTCTTGGTAGATTTGCAGTGGTCTGATACTCCTTCCATTTCAATATTATCGCTTGCACAGTGCTCCTTGGGATGTTTAAAGCTTGGGAAATATTTTTGTATCCAAATCCGGCTTTAAACTTCTTCACAACAATATCTCGGACCTGCCTGGTGTGTTCCTTGTTCTTCATGATGCTCTCTGCACTTTTAACGGACCTCTGAGACTATCACAGTGCAGGTGCATTTATACGGAGACTTGATTACACACAGGTGGATTGTATTTATTATCATTAGTCATTTATGTCAACATTGGATCATTCAGAGATCCTCACTGAACTTCTGGAGAGAGTTTGCTGCACTGAAAGTAAAGGGGCTGAATAATTTTGCACGCCCAATTTATCAGTTTTTGATTTGTTAAAAAAGTTGGAAATATCCAATAAATGTCGTTCCACTTCATGATTGTGTCCCACTTGTTGTTGATTCTTCACAAAAAAGTACAGTTTTATATCTTTATGTTTGAAGCCTGAAATGTGGCAAAAGGTCGCAAAGTTCAAGGGGGCCGAATTCTTTCGCAAGGCACTGTAACTACTGACCCTGTATATAACTATTGAGCCTGTGTATAAATACTGACCCTGGAACTGACCCTGTATATAACTATTGACCCTGTATATAACTACTGACCCTGTATATAGCTACTGACCCTGTATATAGCTACTGACCCTGTATATAACTACTGACCTTGGAACTGACCCTGTATATAACTACTGACCCTGGAACTGACCCTGTATATAGCTACTGACCCTGTATATAACTACTGACCCTGTATATAACTATTGACCCTGTATATAACTACTGACCCTCTATATAGCTACTGACCCTGTATATAACTACTGACCCTGGAACTGACCCTGTATATAGTTACTAACCCTGTATATAACTACTGACCCTGTATATAACTACTGACCCTCTATATAGCTACTGACCCTGTATATAACTACTGACCCTGGAACTGACCCTGTATATAACTACTGACCCTGTATATAGTTACTGACCCTGTATATAACTACTGACCCTGTATATAACTACTGACCCTGTACATAACTACTGACCCTGGAACTGCCCCTGTATATAGCTACTGACCCTGTATATAACTACTGACCCTGTATATAACTACTGACCCTGTATATAACTACTGACCCTGTATATATCTACTGACCCTGTACATAACTACTGACCCTGGAACGGACCCTGTATATAGCTACTGACCCTGTATATAACTACTGACACTGTATATAACTACTGACACTGTATATAACTACTGACCCTGTATATAACTACTGACCCTGTATATAACTACTGACCCTGTATATACCTACTGACCCTGTACATAACTACTGACCCTAGAACTTACCCTGTATATGACTACTGACCCTGTATATAACTACTGTATATAGTTACTGACCCTGTATATAACTACTGATCCTGTATATAACTACTGACCCTGGAACTGGCCCTGTATATAGCTACTGACCCTGTATATAGCTACTGACCCGCCCTCAACCGTAAGGCTCTCCAGAGGGTGGTGAAGTCTGCACTACGCATCACCGGGGGCAAACTACCTGCCCTCCAGGACACCTATACCACCCGATGTCACAGGAAGGCCATAAAGATCATCAAGGACATCAACCACCCGAGCCACTCCCTGTTCACCCCGCTATCATCCAGAAGGCGAGGTCAGTACAGGTGCATCAAAGCTGGGACCGAGAGACTGAAAAACAGCTTCTATCTCAAGGCCATCAGACTGTTAAACAGCCACCACTAACATTGAGTGGCTGCTGCCAACACACTGACACTGACTCAACTCCAGCCACTTTAATAATGGGAATTGATGGGAAATGATGTAAATATATCACTAGCCACTTTAAACAATGCTACCTTATATAATGTTACTTACCCTACATTATTCATCTCATATGCATACGTACATACTGTTCTCTATATCATCGACTGTATCCTTATGTAATACATGTATCACTAGCCACTTTAACTATGCCACTTTGTTTACATACTCATCTCATATGTATATACTGTACTCGATACCATCTACTGTATCTTGCCTATGCTGCTCTGTACCATCACTCATTCATATATCCTTATGTACATATGTACATATTCTTTATCCCCTTACACTGTGTACAAGACAGTAGTTTTGGAATTGTTAGTTAGATTACTTGTTGGTTATTACTGCATTGTCGGAACTAGAAGCACAAGCATTTCGCTACACTCGCATTAACATCTGCTAACCATGTGTATGTGACAAATAAAATTTGATTTGATTTGATTTGACCCTGTATATAACTATTGACCCTGTATATAACTACTGACCCTGTATATAGCTACTGACCCTGTATATAACTATTGACCCTCTATATAGCTACTAACCCTATATATAGTTACTGACCCTGTATATATGACAAATGCCATATGGCAATTGCCAATTGTAACACTTCAAAAATCCAACAGGGGGCGAGTGCGCTCCACCTGGGTTTTTCATATTGGAAATGCAACCCAAGTCAACATCCAAAAGCAAAATTTTGAAAAAAGGATTTTTTTTTCAAAAACTTTCCACCCCTTAAAAAAGTGCTTTCTGGGCCTTTTTTCGAAATTCTTTCGATTTCTTTGTCAATTACACATGTGTAAGAGCTGTATGAATATACTTTTGTCCAATTTTGTTATCATATTTTTTTTTTTTTAATTACATGCTCATAAGGCATATGTTTTGTCCATTTGCAATATGATTTCATAGGAAGTCAAAAGTCTAAAGTCAAAAATGTAAAAATTTGGTAAAAAACTTCACACATCCTTAAAAAAGTGCTTTCTGGACCGTTTTTCAAAATTCTTTCGAATTTTGTGTCAATTACACACGTATAAGAACTGTATCAACATACTTTATTCGTATTTTATTATCATAATTTTTTTTTACTTGTGCATAAGGCATATGTTTTGTCCATTTGCAATATGATTTAATAGGATGTCAAAAGTCGAAAATTTGATTTTTTTTTTAAACTTTAAAAACTAAAAAAAGTGCTTTCTGGACCGTTTTTCGAAAGTGTTTCGATTTTAAGACAATTAATCATGTGTAAGAAGTGTATGAATATACTTTTGTAAAATGTTATTATCATAATTTTTTTTTTTTACTTGTGCATAAGGAATATGATTTGTCCATTTGCAATATGATTTCATAGGAAGTCAAAAGTCAAAGTCAAAAGTCCATTTTTTGGGGGGCCAAAATTTACTGAACTGATGAACTCGGGACGGCCGGGCAGTGATAGTTGTTCATTTCCATCACTCGTTGTGTTGATTTCATCATGTCCATTTGGTGATGTTTTTTCACTATAGAATCATATTGCAAATGCGCGTGCAACTGGTAACCGGAAAAAAAAATGATGATTTCATTATGTCCATTTGTTTATGTTTCCTTACTTTTTCAAAGTCACTGTGCATTTGCAATATGTTTTAATGGGCAGGTACCATCACGAATTTGTCATGCTCCAAATTCAAACTATACTTTGCTCAAACTATACCTTTGTCAACTTGTATTGTCATATTTTTTTTTTGTTTTACTTGTGCATAAGGCACATGTTTTGTCCATTTGCAATATGATGTCATAGGAAGTCAAAAGTCAAAGTCAAAAATAACGATTTTCCTCCGTGCAACTGGTGATCTGAAATGTGCAACTGGTGATCTGAAATGTGCAACTGGTGATCTGAAATGTGCAACTGGTAACCCCCCCCAAAAAAATTTTTGTTTATGTTTCCTTACTTTTTCAAAGTCACTGTGCATTTGCAATATGTTTTAATGGGCAGGTACCATCACGAATTGGTCATGCTATAAAAATCCTGCAGGAATGTGAAATTGACTGGCCCGATGAACTCGGGATGGCTTTGCAGTGATTCTGGGTCATCTCAATCGCTCGTTTGGGTTGATTTCAGAATGTCGCTTTTGGTGATGTTTTTTCACTATAGAATCATATTGCAAATGCACGTGCAACTGGTCACCCAAAAATAAAAAATAAATTGTTTATGTTTCCTTACTTTTTCAAAGTCACTGTGCATTTGCAATATGTTTCAATGGGCAGGTACCATCACGAATTTGTCATGCTATAAAAATCCTGCAGGAATGTGAAATTGACTGGCCCGATGAACTCGGGATGGCTTTGCAGTGATTCTGGTTCATCTCAATCGCTCGTTAGGGTAGATTTCAGAATGTCGCTTTTGGTGATGGTACCTCACTGTTTAAACATATTGCAAATGTACAAGAGTCAAGTGGACAAGAGTCCATCAGTCATTTAGATATCATTCTGACACCAAACTGATACAAACTGACACCAAACCCACTTTTTCCAACTAGTTTAGTAGCCAACTATTACATACTTCAGAGATGGCCCAAAATTCACAACGCCTTCGGTTCAAACCATAAAAAAACCATAAAACACGTAGTTACGTTCTAGCTGCGGGTCCATTTCTTATGCTATGTGTTGGCCTAGCTGAGGCGACCCCGAATCCCAAGTTTCGGCTCGATAGGTCATTTGGTGTCCGAGAAAAACCCTAATTGGTGCTGAAAATCCACTTTTTTCCATGCCTTGCTACGGGGTCCTTGAACGATCGGACAGAAACGTTGGGGTCCGTCTCTATGGGCCGAGCCGGTTTCAATGCACCTAGCCGTGCGTCTCTGAGACTTTTCTAAACGTCGTCATTTTCGTGATGGTCAAAATGAATTGAAGGTATTGCAAATGTACGAGGCTGTTTCTCGGTCCGAGAACCGTCTAGAGCCACGTAACTCACCACGCACCATCGACCGGAGGTCTAGAACAGGTTTCTAAAGTTTCGGAACTCTAGGTCTGACGGTTCTTTTTTAGCTCGAACAAAGCTAACTATTGCAGCCACTGTCTGTCTCTACGCACCCCAATACGTCCCTCCTTCCAAGTTGTGTTTTAGTGTGATTTTTTTTTCCTTTGATTTTTTTTGGGAAAAATGACTGATTTACAGTTCATGGGGGTTGCCTAATCACACATATGAAATTTTGGAGAGATCAGACCTTTTTAACCCTTCGAAACAGCCCCTGAGACACCAATTATGGCACTTCCGGTTGGCACAGGAAGCTATAAGTCAACACATATCCTCATTGGGGTATGCTTTTACATAATCCTGAGTTTTAAGTCTTTACGTTAAGAACTGAGTTATTTACGGAGGGTTTAGTATGTGTGTGTTATTTCAGAAAATCATAGAAAATCACAGAAATCTCGCAGAGCTCCGCAGCACACTTTAAAAAGATTCGTATGAACACCCTGCAACTGGATCTGTAACCGTTGGAAGAAAAAAAATGCCTATTTGTGAACATCACCAAGTTGTCATTGTTCCGTTTCTCTTAAATGACGATAGATAAATGGCTGGTTCTTTTTTTATTGACACCGGAGGCTCCTTGACTTTGACCTGAAGTGGAAAAATAATTTCTCTATTTCCATTTTGGACCTTTAATCCCAGAAAAACGGCCATAACTCAAAAATCGTCGAGGCCTAGACGCCATCTTGTTCAGGGCCAACTGCCCATTATGCCAAACCTACGCTCACCAAGTTTCGGCTTCGAAATATTTTCCGTTTTCGAGATAAGGCCCCGTCGTGATTCGTGATGTTTTGCCAAATTGCCATATGATTCCGTATGCCCTCTTGTGGGAATTTCCGGGATAGCGGAAAAACGGTCAAAAACGTGTTTATTTTATAAAACGGAAACCGAATGTCCGACAAAGTTCATTTGATGACTTCCCGGTAGGTCCGGCCCTACCGCACGGCCCGACGCCGACCGCAAATTTTACAAACGATTTCGGACTTCTAGTAAGGGACCGTACATTTGCAATATGGACTTTTTCACTGATCATACACGAAATGCCGAAATGCTCCCTTAAGGTATGCTACTGACCCTGTATATAACTACTGACCCTATATATAACAACTGACCCTGTATATAACTACTGACCCTGTATATAGCTACTGACCCTGTATATAACCACTGACCCTGGAACTGACCCTGTATATAACTACTGACCCTGTATATAGCTACTGACACTGTATATAACTATTGACCCTGTATATAACTACTGACCCTGTATATGACCACTGACCCTGGAACTGACCCTGTATATAACTACTGACCCTGTATATAGCTACTGACCCTGTATATAGCTACTGACCCTGTATATAGCTACTGACCCTGTATACAACTATTGACCCTGTATATAACAACTGACGCTGTATATAACTACTGACCCTGGAACTGACCCTGTAAATAGCTATTGATCCTGGAACTGACCCTGTATATAACTACTGACCCTGTATATAGCTACTTACCCTGTATATAGCTACTGACCCTGTATATAGCTACTGACCCTGAAAATAGCTACTGACCCTGTATATAGCTACTGACCCTGTATATAACTACTGACCCTGTATATAACAACTGACCCTGTATATAACCACTGACCCTGGAACTGACCCTGTATATAACTACTGACCCTGTATATAACTATTGACCCTGTATATAGCTACTGACCCTGTATATAACAACATACCCTGTATATAACTACTGACCCTGTATATAACTACTGATCCTGTATATAACAACTGAGACAGTATATAACCACTGACCCTGGAACTGACCCTGTATATAGCTACTGACCCTGTATATAACTATTGACCCTGTGTATAATTACTGACCCTGTATATATATACTGACCCTGGAACTGACCCTGTATATAACTACTGACCCTGTATATAGTTACTGACCCTGTATATAACTACTGACCCTGTATATAACTACTGACCCTGTATATAACAATTGACCATGTATACAACTACTGACCCTGTATATAACAACTGCCCTGGAACTGACCCTGTATATAACAACTGACCCTGTATATAGTTACTGACCCTGTATATAACTACTGACCCTGTATATAACCACTGACCCTGTATATAACTACTGACCCTGTATATAACTACTGACCCTGTATATAGCTACTGACCCTGTATATAACTACTGACCCTGTAAATAACTATTGAGCCTGTATATAACTACTGACCCTGGAACTGACCCTGTATATAACTACTGACCCTGTATATAGTTACTGACCCTGTATATAACTATTGACCCTGTATATAACTATTGACCCTGTATATAACTACTGACCCTGTATATAACTACTGACCCTGTATATAACTACTGACCCTGTATATAACTACTGACCCTGTATATAGCTACTGACCCTGTATATAGCTACTGACCCTGGAACTGACCCTGTATATAGCTACTGACCCTGGAACTGACCCTGTATATAACTAATGACCCTGTATATAGTTACTGACCCTGTATATAACTACTGACCCTGTATATAACTATTTACCCTGTATATAGCTACTGACCCTGGAACTGACCCTGTATATAGCTACTGACCCTGGAACTGATCCTGTATATAACTACTGACCCTGTATATAACTACTGACCCTGTATATAGCTACTGACCCTGTATATAACTACTGACCCTGGAACTGACCCTGTATATAGCTACTGACCCTGTATATAGCTACTGACCCTGGAACTGACCCTGTATATAACTACTGACCCTGGAACTGACCCTGTATATAACTACTGACCCTGTATATAACTACTGACCCTGTATATAGCTACTGACCCTGTATATAGCTACTGACCCTGTATATAGCTACTGACCCTGTATACAACTATTGACCCTGTACATAACAACTGACCCTGTATATAACTACTGGCCCTGGAACTGACCCTGTATATAGTTACTGACCCTGTATATAACTACTGACCCTGTATATAACTACTGACCCTGTATATAACTACTGATCCTCTATAAAGCTACTGACCCTGTATATAACTACTGACCCTGTATATAACTACTGACCCTGTATATAACTATTGACCCTGTATATAGCTACTGACGCTTTATATAACCACTGACCCTGGAACTGACCCTGTATATAACTACTGACCCTGTATATAGTTACTGACCCTGTATATAACTACTGACCCTGTATATAACTACTGACCCTGTATATAACTACTGACCCTGTATATAACTATTGAGCCTGTATATAACTACTGACCCTGGAACTGGCTCTGTATATAGCTACTGACCCTGTATATAACTACTGACCCTGTATATAGCTACTGACCCTGTATATAACTACTGACCCTGGAACTGACCCTGTATATAACTACTGACCCTGGAACTGACCCTGTATATAACTACTGACCCTGGAACTGACCCTGTATATAACTACTGACCCTGGAACTGACCCTGTATATAACTACTGACCCTGTATATAACTACTGACCCTGTATATAGCTACTGACACTGTACATAACTATTGACCCTGTATATAACTACTGACCCTGTATATAACCACTGACCCTGGAACTGACCCTGTATATAACTACTGACCCTGGAACTGACCCTGTATATAACTACTGACACTGTACATAACTATTGACCCTGTATATAACTACTGACCTTGTATATAACTACTGACCCTGTATATAGCTACTGACCCTGTATATATTACTACTGACCCTGTATATAGCTACTGACCCTGTATATAACTACTGACCCTGTATATAACTACTGACCTTGTATATAACTACTGACCCTGTATATAGCTACTGACCCTGTATATAGCTGCTGACCCTGTATATAACTACTGACCCTGTATATAGCTACTGACCCTGTATATAACTACTGACCTTGGAACTGACCCTGTATATAACTACTGACCCTGTATATAACTACTGACCCTGGAACTGACCCTGTATATAACTACTGTCCCTGTATATAACTACTGACCCTGTATATAACTACTGACCCTGTATATAACTACTGACCCTGTATATAGCTACTGACCCTGGAACTGACCCTGTATATAACTACTGACCCTGTATATAACTACTGACCCTGTATATAACTACTGACCCTGTATATAGCTACTGACCCTGTATATATAACTACTGACCCTGTATATAGCTACTGACCTTGTATATAACTACTGACCCTGTATATAACTACTGACCCTGTATATAACTACTGACCCTTATTGTAGCTACTGACCCTGTATATAGCTACTGACACTGTATATAACTACTGACCCTGTATATAACTACTGACCCTGTATATAGCTACTGACCCTGTATATAACTACTGACCCTGGAACTGACCCTGTAAATAGCTACTGATCCTGGAACTGGCCCTGTATGTAACTACTGACCCTGTATATAGTTACTGACCCTGTATATAACTACTGACCCTGTATATAACTACTGACCCTGTATATAACTACTGACCCTGGAACTGACCCTATATATAACTACTGTCCCTGTATATAACTACTGACCCTGTATATAACTACTGACCCTGTATATAACTACTGACCCTGTATATAACTACTGACCCTGTATATAGCTACTGACCCTGTATATAACTACTGACCCTGTATATAACTACTGACCCTGTATATAACTACTGACCCTGTATATAGCTACTGACCCTGTATATAACTACTGACCCTGTATATAGCTACTGACCCTGTATATAACTACTGACCCTGTATATAACTACTGACCCTGTATATAACTACTTACCCTTTTTGTAGCTACTGACCCTGTATATAGCTACTGACCCTGTATATAGCCACTGACCCTGTATATAGCTACTGACCCTGTATATAGCTACTGACCCTGTATATAGCTACCGACCCTGTATATAGTTACTGACCCTGTATATAACTACTGACCCTTTTTGTAGTTACTGACCCTGTATATAACTACTTACCATTTTTGTAGCTACTGACCCTGTATATAGCTACTGACCCTGTATATAGCTACTGACCCTGTATATAGCTACTGACCCTGTATATAGCTACCGACCCTGTATATAGCTATCGACCCTGTATATAGTTACTGACCCTGTATATAACTACTGACCCTGTATATAACTACTGACCCTGTATATAGCTACTGACCCTGTATATAGCTTCTGACCCTGTTTTCTAGCCACTGACCCTGGAACTGACCCTGTACATAGCTACTGACCTTGGAACTGACCCTGTATATAGCTACTGACCCTGGTACTGACCCTGTATATAGCTACTGACCCTGGAACTGACCCTGTATTTTACTACTGACCCTGTATATAGCTACTGACTCTTTATATACAGTGGGGCAAAAAAGTATTTTGTCAGCCACCAATTGTGCAAGTTCTCCCACTTAAAAAGATGAGAGGCCTGTAATTTTCATCATAGGTACACTTCAACTATGACAGACAATGAGAAGAAAAAAATCCAGAAAATCACATTGTAGGATTTTTAATGAATTTATTTGCAAATTATGGTGGAAAATAAGTATTTGGTCAACAACAAGAGTTTATCTCAATACTTTGTTTTATACCCTTTGTTGGCAATGACAGAGGTAAAACGTTTTCTGTAAGTCTTCACAAGGTTTTCACACACTGTTGCTGGTATTTTGGCCCATTCCTCCATGCAGATCTCCTCTAGAGCAATGATGCTTTGGGGCTGTTGCTGGGCAACACGGACTTTCAACTCCCTCCAAAGATGTTCTTTGGGGTTGAGATCTGGAGACTGGCTATGCCTCTCCAGGACCTTGAAATGCTTCTTACGAAGCCACTCCTTCGTTGCCCGGGCGGTGTGTTTGGGATCATTGTCATGCTGAAAGACCCAGCCACGTTTCATCTTCAATGCCCTTGCTGATGGAAGGAGGTTTTCACTCAAAATCTCACGATGCATGGCCCCATTCATTCTTTCCTTTACACGGATCATTCGTCCTGGTCCCTTTGCAGAAAGACAGCCCCAAAACATGATGTTTCTACCCCCATGCTTCACAGTAGGTATGGTATTCTTTGGATGCAACTCAGCATTCTTTGTCCTCCAAACATGATGAGTTGAGTTACCAAAAAGTTATATTTTGGTTTCATCTGACCATATGATATTCTCCCAATCTTCTTCTGGATCATCCAAATGCTCTCTAGCCAACTTCAGACGGGCCTGGACATGTACTGGCTTAAGCAGGGGGACACGTCTGGCACTGCAGGATTTGAGTCCCTGGCGGCGTAGTGTGTTACTGATGTTAGGCTTTGTTACTTTGGTCCCAGCTCTCTGCAGGTCATTCACTAGGTCCCCCCGTGTGGTTCTGGGATTTTTGCTCACCGTTCTTGTGATAATTTTGACCCCACAGGGTGAGATCTTGCGTGGAACCCCAGATCGAAGGAGATTATCAGTGGTCTTGTATGTCTTCCATTTCCTAATAATTGCTCCCACAGTTGATTTCTTCAAACCAAGCTGCTTACCTATTGCAGATTCAGTCTTCCCAGCCTGGTGCAGGTCTACAATTTTGTTTATGGTGTCCTTTGACAGCTCTTTGGTCTTGGCCATAGTGGAGTTTGGAGTGTGACTGTTTGAGGTTGTGGACAGGTGTCTTTTATACTGATAACAAGTTCAAACAGGTGCCATTAATACAGGTAACAAGTGGAGGACAGAGGAGCCTCTTAAAGAAGAAGTTACAGGTCTGTGAGAGCCAGAAATATTGCTTGTTTGTAGGTGACCAAATACTTATTTTCCACCATAATTTGCAAATACATTTTTTTTAAATCCTACAATGTGATATTCTGGATTTTTTTTCTCATTGTCTGTCATAGTTGAAGTGTACATATGATGAAAATTACAGGCCTCTCTCATCTTTTTAAGTGGGAGAACTTGCACAATTGGTGGCTGACTAAACTTTTTTGCCCCACTGCAGCCACTGACCCTGGAACTGACCCTGTAGATACAGTTGAAGTCGGAAGTTTACATACACCTTCACCAAATACATTTAAACTCAGTTTCTCACAATTCCTGACATTTAATCCTAGTAAAAATGCCCTGTCTTAGGTCAGTTAGGATCACCACTTTATTTTAAGAATGTGAAATGTCAGAATAATAGTAGAGAGAATTATTTATTTCAGCTTCTATTTCTTTCATCACATTCCCAGTGGGTCAGAAGTTTACATACACTCAATTAGTATTTGGTAGCATTGCCTTTAAATTGTTTAATTTGGGTCAAACGTTTCAGGAAGCCTTCCACAAGCTTCCCACAATAAGTTGGGTGAATGTTGGCCCATTCCTCCTGACAGAGCTGGTGTTACTGAGTCAAGTTTTTAGGCCTCCTGCCATCTATTTTGTGAAGTGCACCAGTCCCTCCTGCAGCAAAGCACCCCCACAACATGATGCTACCTCCCTGTGCTTCACGTTGGGATGGTGTTCTACATCTTGGAAGCCTCCCCCTTTTTCCTCCAAACATAGCGATGGTCATTATTGGTCAAACAGTTCTGTTTTTGTTTTGTCAGACCTGAGGACATTTCTCCAAAAAGTACGATCTTTGTCCCCATTTGCAGCTGCAAACCGTAGTCTGGATTTTTATGGCGGGTTTTGGAGCAGTGGCTTCCTCCTTGTTGAGTCGATATAGGACTCGTTTTATCAAATTTATTTATAAAGCCCTTCTTACATCAGCTGATATCTCAAAGTGCTGTACAGAAATCCAGCCTAAACCCCAAACAGCGCAGGTGTAGAAGCACGGTGGCTAGGAAAAACTCCTAGAAAGGCCAGAACCTAGGAAGAAACCTAGAGATGAACCAGGCTATGAGGGGTGCCCAGTTCTCTTCTGGCTGTGCCGGGTGGAGATTATAACAGAACCTGTTCAAGATGTTCAAATGTTCATAGATGACCAGTAGGGTCAAATAATTATAATTACAGTGGTTGTAGAGGTTGCAACAGGTCAGCACCTCAGGAGTAAATGTCAATTGGCCGATCATTCAGAGTATCTCTAACGCTCCTGCTGTCTCTAGAGAGTTGATAACAGCAGGTCTGGGACAGGTAGCACGTCCGGTGAACAGGTCAGGGTTCCATAGCCGCAGGCAGAACAGTTGAAACTGGAGCAGCACGACTAGGTGGACTGGGGACAGCAAGGAGTCATCAGGCCAGGTAGTCCTGAGGCATGGTCCTAGGGCTGAGAGAGAGAGAGAGAGAGAGAGAGAGAGAGAGACTTAAACTCGCACAGGACACCGGATAAGACAGGAGAAATACTCCAGATATAACAGACTGACACAAACTATTGCAGCATAAATACTGAGGGTTGAGTCAAGGAGGGGTCGGGAGACACTGTGGCCCCGTCCGACGATACCCCCGGACAGGGCCAACCAGGCAGGATATAACCCCACCCACTTTGCCAAAGCACAGCCCCCACACCACTAGAGGGATATCTTCAACTTACCATCCTGAGACAAGGCTGAGAAAAGCCCACAAAGATCTTCCCCACGGCACAACGCAAGGGGGGGCGCCAACCCAGACAGGAAATTCATGTCAGTGACTCAACCCACTCAAGTGACACACCCTTCCTAGGGACGGCATGGAAGAGCGCCAGATACTCAGCCCCTGTAATAGGTTAGAGGCAGAGAATCCCAGTGGAAAGAAGGGAACCGGCCAGGCAGAGACAGCAAGGGTGGTTCGTTGCTTCCGTGCCTTTCCATTCACCTTCCCACTCCTGGGTCGACTACACTCAATCAAATGACCCACTGAAGAGAAGAGTCTTTCCCAAGGTTGCTGTTGATGCACATCCCATTGTAGTTATTGGGGTCAAATCTGTCTGCACTTTCTCTCACTCTCTCCCCCCTCTGTCTCTCGCACATCTGTAGATTCTCCACATTAATGACATTCCTCCGGCCAGCCCAGAGAGAATTGTTGCGAGTAACAAAACATACAGGTTATGTTGGAAGTTTACATACACTTAGGTTGGAGTCATTAAAACTCGTTTTTCAACCACTCCACAAATGTCTTGTTAACAAACTATAGTTTTGGCAAGTCGGTTAGGACATATACTTTGTGCATGACACAAGTCATTTTTCCAACAATTGTTTACAAACAGATTATTTTACTTATATTTCACTGCATCACAATTCCAGTGGGGCAGAAGTTTACATACATTAAGTTGACTGTGGCTTTAAACTGCTTGGAAAATTTAAGTAAATGATGTCATGGCTTAAAAGGCTTTTGATAGGCTAATGACATCATTTGAGTCAATTGGGGTGTACCTGTGGAAGTATTTCAAGGCCTACCTTCAAACTCAGTGCCTCTTTGCTTGACATCATGGGAAAATCAAAAGAAATCAGCCAAGACGTAAATTTCAAATGCCTGAAGGTACCACGTTCATCTGTACAAACAATAGTATGCAAGTATAAACACCATGGGACCATGCAGCAGGATTGCAAATCAATCCCAAAACAACAGCAAAGGATCTTGTGAAAATGCTGGAGGAGACAGGTACAAAAGTATCTATATCCACAGTAAAACGAGTCCTATATCAACATAACCTGAAAGGCCGCTCATCAAGGAAGAAATCTGATGAAACAAAAATAGATCTGTTTGGCCTTAATGACCATCGACCATCCAAAGAACACCATCCCAACCGTGAAGCACGGGGGTGGCAGCATCATGTTGTGGGGGTGCTTTTCTGCAGGAGGGACTGGTGCACTTCACAAAATAGATGGCATCATGAGGTAGGAAAATTATCTGGATTTATTGGAGCAACATCTCAAGACATCAGTCAGGAAGTTAAAGCTTGGTCACAAATGGGTCTTCCAAGTGGACAATGACCCCAAGCATACTTCCAAAGTTGTGGCAAAATGGCTTAAGGACAACAAAGTCAAGGTTTTGGAGTGGCCATCACAAAGCCCTGACCTCAATCCTATAGAATATTTGTGGGCAGAACTGAAAAAGCATGTGCGAACAAGGATCCTACAAACCTGACTCAGTTCCACCAGCTCTGTCAGGAGGAATGGGCCAACATTCACCCAACTTATTGTGGGAAGCTTGTGGAAGGCTACCCAAAACATTTGACCCAAGTTAAACAATTTAAATGCTACCAAATACTAATTCAGTGTATGTAAACTTCTGACCCACTGGGAATGTGATGAAAGAAATAAAAGCTGAAATAAATCACTCTCTACTATTATTCTGACATTTCACATTCTTAAAATAAAGTGGGGATCCTAACTGACCCAAAACAGGGAATTTTTATTAGGATTAAATGTCAGGAGTTTAAATGTATTTCTCTGAGTGTATGTAAACTTCCGACTTCAACTGTATATGATGTATTTGTGCTCTGGGAAGGAAGTCAGCAGGAACTAAGTTAATTCCAAACTCTACTAAACGAGAGCTCTGAATACCTCAAATTCACTATGCAGACAGACTGAGGAGAGAAATAAACTACCTTGACTTATGGATTATCAAAGAGAATGATGCATTACACACAGACTTATACACAAAGCCCACAGACCGCAATCCCCTGCTGCGTGTGGATAGTTTCCATCCCCTTCCCCTCATGAATGGTCAACCCTATAGCCAGTTATGCAAGGTTAAACAAATCTGTGGCCACCAGACAGTTTTTGAGAGCAAAGCAATAATACTTTTTTACAGATCAATTCAAAATGAGGACAAAACCCTTGATGCTGCAACGATTAAAATATCTCAAAAAACAAGAGTGGAATTACTAAAAACTAAAACCAAAGAAGAAAAACAACACAACCGTCTTTTGCACTAAGTGTTCATATGGGAAAGCCTTACGGAGGACAAACAAAAAGGCCATTAAAACACATAGCTGACCACCGCAGCTCAATCAGGTGTAAGAACATTGACTATCCAATAGCAGCTCACTTTGTTTGAAGCTAACCAATCCTTTCACCTCTCTCAAATATACGGGCGTTGAGCATGTTGCTCTACCAAGGAGAGGAGGTAACATGGAGATCCTACCACTACAAAGGGAGACAGGATATCCTGTCTAAAAACATTGACCCCTAGTGGTCTGAATATTGACTTTGATCTCAGGCCCTTATGAACAATTCTATATTTTATGAACAAGTCTTATAAATGTATCTATTCTTTCTACAGCTCATTAGACGACACCTACTATGTTCCCCCTGTTGATCACGCTGCATTAAGGTTGAACCAAAAGATTACATGTAACAAAAATAAAAACAAGATCATATTTGAAATATTATTAAATAATGTGCATTGAGGCATATATTATGTACAATATTAAATTGTTTGCATATGAGAATAGTCTACTATTTAATATGCCATAAGCTTCTGTACCATTTTCACTCAATTCATTCTAAATAACTTAATAATTATGACACAAACAATCACTATTGTCATTGGTTGAACTAAATGCACTGTTTATCTACATAACCTGGTTCAAGTAGTCATGACATCACCCTGAAGAAGACACAGTGATGCTGAAACGTCACCCTGAAGAAGACACAGTGATGCTGAAACGTCACCCTGAAGAAGACACAGTGATGCTGAAACGTCACCCTGAAGAAGACACAGTGATGCTGAAACGTCACCCTGGAGAAGACACAGTGATGCTGAAACGTCACCCTGAAGAAGACACAGTGATGCTGAAACGTCACCCTGAAGAAGACACAGTGATGCTGAAACGTCACCCTGAAGAAGACACAGTGATGCTGAAACGTCACCCTGAAGAAGACACAGTGATGCTGAAACGTCACCCTGAAGAAGACACAGTGATGCTGAAACGTCACCCTGGAGAAGACACAGTGATGCTGAAACGTCACCCTGAAGAAGACACAGTGATGCTGAAACGTCACCCTGAAGAAGACACAGTGATGCTGAAACGTCACCCTGAAGAAGACACAGTGATGCTGAAACGTCACCCTGAAGAAGACACAGTGATGCTGAAACGTCACCCTGAAGAAGACACAGTGATGCTGAAACGTCACCCTGAAGAAGACACAGTGATGCTGAAACGTCACCCTGAAGAAGACACAGTGATGCTGAAACGTCACCCTGAAGAAGACACAGTGATGCTGAAGCGTCACCCTGAAGAAGACACAGTGATGCTGAAACGTCACCCTGAAGAAGACACAGTGATGCTGAAACGTCACCCTGAAGAAGACACAGTGATGCTGAAACGTCACCCTGAAGAAGACACAGTGATGCTGAAACGTCACCCTGAAGAAGACACAGTGATGCTGAAGCGTCACCCTGGAGAAGACACAGTGATGCTGAAACGTCACCCTGAAGAAGACACAGTGATGCTGAAACGTCACCCTGAAGAAGACACAGTGATGCTGAAACGTCACCCTGAAGAAGACACAGTGATGCTGAAACGTCACCCTGAAGAAGACACAGTGATGCTGAAACGTCACCCTGAAGAAGACACAGTGATGCTGAAACGTCACCCTGAAGAAGACACAGTGATGCTGAAACGTCACCCTGAAGAAGACACAGTGATGCTGAAACGTCACCCTGAAGAAGACACAGTGATGCTGAAACGTCACCCTGAAGAAGACACAGTGATGCTGAAACGTCACCCTGAAGAAGACACAGTGATGCTGAAACGTCAGGTTAATATGTGGAGTGCGCGACTCTTTATTTTTATGAAATGAACCAAAACATGTTTCTCACAAGTGTAGCAGGTTGTGAACTCTGCAAACAATGTTTCCACTCCGAGAACTGTAAAATCCCTAATTAATACATGCATAAACAGAAATGTAACCAAATGACAGCGATTAAAGGCACAAGTAATGGGGAAATTGATTAACAAAAATTCTCAGGTTAAACAATTCATGCAAACGGCTGAGCCAGTCTGGAGAGAGAGACTCCGATATCTTCACCACACACCCCTGCCCTGCTGAGCCAGTCTGGAGAGAGACTCCGATATCTTCACCACACACCCCTGCCCTACTGAGCCAGTCTGGAGAGAGATACTCTCCTATATCTTCACCACACACCCCTGCCCTGCTGAGCCAGTCTGGAGAGAGAGACTGGCCTATATCTTCACCACACACCCCTGCCCTGCTGAGCCAGTCTGGAGAGAGACTCCGATATCTTCACCACACACCCCTGCCCTACTGAGCCAGTCTGGAGAGAGATACTCTCCTATATCTTCACCACACACCCCTGCCCCACTGAGCCATTCTGGAGAGAGATACTCTCCTATATCTTCACCACACACCCCTGCCCTGCTGAGCCAGTCTGGAGAGAGAGACTGGCCTATATCTTCACCACACACCCCTGCCCTACTGAGCCAGTCTGGAGAGAGAGACTCTCCTATATCTTCACCACACACCCCTGCCCCACTGAGCCATTCTGGAGAGAGAGACTCTCCTATATCTTCACCACACACCCCTGCCCTACTGAGCCAGTCTGGAGAGAGAGACTCTCCTATATCTTCACCACACACCCCTGCCCCACTGAGCCATTTTGGAGAGAGAGACTCTCCTATATCTTCACCACACACCCCTGCCCTGCTGAGCCAGTCTGGAGAGAGAGACTCTCCTATATCTTCACCACACACCCCTGCCCCACTGAGCCATTCTGGAGAGAGAGACTCTCCTATATCTTCACCACACACCCCTGCCCCACTGAGCCATTCTGGAGAGAGAGACTCTCCTATATCTTCACCACACACCCCTGCCCCACTGAGCCATTCTGGAGAGAGAGACTCTCCTATATCTTCACCACACACCCCTGCCCCACTGAGCCATTCTGGAGAGAGAGACTCTCCAATATCTTCACCACACACCCCTGCCCTACTGAGCCATTCTTGAGAGAGAGACTCTCCTATATCTTCACCACACACCCCTGCCCCACTGAGCCATTTTGGAGAGAGAGACTCTCCTATATCTTCACCACACACCCCTGCCCTGCTGAGCCAGTCTGGAGAGAGATACTCTCCTATATCTTCACCACACACCCCTGCCCCACTGAGCCATTCTGGAGAGAGAGACTCTCCTATATCTTCACCACACACCCCTGCCCCACTGAGCCATTCTGGAGAGAGAGACTCTCCTATATCTTCACCACACACCCCTGCCCCACTGAGCCATTCTGGAGAGAGAGACTCTCCTATATCTTCACCACACACCCCTGCCCTACTGAGCCATTCTGGAGAGAGAGACTCTTCTATATCTTCACCACACACCCCTGCCCCACTGAGCCATTCTGGAGAGAGAGACTCTCCTATATCTTCACCACACACCCCTGCCCTACTGAGCCATTCTGGAGAGAGAGACTCTCCTATATCTCCTGTGTCAACATTTTTTATTATACTCAAGACACGACTTCACATATTCTAGATGTTTTTCACAACTCGGTAATCAGCTTGGCATGTTGCCACGCTGCCCTAACAGGCAGAGGCCAACGAGCTTTGTGATATGAAACAATCCACAGCTATTTATTTAAAAAAGAAAGTGATCCTCGATTCCTGAATGACAAATGATGGTGTGTGTGTTCATCACTTATCAGCAGTAGCGTAAATGGCCTGGTAGGTGATGTGTCTGTGTTGATGATCCTCCATTGTGACCTGGTTAAACCCAGAGGCTCTCAGAGCTGCCATGTAGGCCTCGGGTTGCCAGTTCAGTCCAGGGAACTCCCTCCTGGACGCAAAGCTGACCACTCTGCTCAGTCTCAGAGTGGTCACCATCACACCTCCTATAGTAGAATGATACAGTAGAGACATTGAGTGGTCACCATCACACCAACCCCCCACAACAACAGTTCCCACACCAACCCCCCACAACAACAGTTCCCACACCAACCCCCCACACCAACAGTTCACACACCAACCCCCCACACCAACAGTTCCCACACCAACCCCCCACACCAACAGTTCACACACCAACCCCCCACACCAACAGTTCCCACACCAACCCCCCACAACAACAGTTCCCACACCAACCCACCCCAGTTCCCACACCAACCCCCCACAACAACAGTTCCCACACCAACCCTCCCCAGTTCCCACACCAACCCCCCACACCAAACCCCCACAACAACAGTTCCCACACCAACCCCCCACAACAACTGTCCCCACACCAACCCTCCCCAGTCCCCACACCAACCCTCCCCACACCCC
Source organism: Oncorhynchus mykiss (assembly GCF_013265735.2). Classification (NCBI taxonomy): domain Eukaryota; kingdom Metazoa; phylum Chordata; class Actinopteri; order Salmoniformes; family Salmonidae; genus Oncorhynchus; species Oncorhynchus mykiss. Next base: position 77,848,244 of record NC_048573.1, read on the forward strand.
TCACCTGGTTTCATGACTCTGTGTATCTCTGCAGCTCCCTTCCTCAGGTCTGGCCAGTAGTAGTAACAATTACAGTGGAACACCTTGTCTACCATATTGTCTGCTAGAGGCATGGCTGCCACATCACACTGATACAGAGACACCTTCCCATTGGACACCAACTCCTTCAGAAGATCACCTGCCATCTAGATGGGTGAGGAGAGGGGAGGGGAGGAGGGGAGGAGAGGGGAGAGGGGAGGGTAGGGGAAGAGAGGGGAGGAGGGGAGAAGAAGGGATAGTTGGGGAGGAGGAGAGGGGAGAAGGAGAGATTATGTGAAGAGAGGGTAGGGGGAGAGGTGGGGAGAAGGGAGAGGGGAGGGAGAGAGGAGGAGGGGGAGAAGGGAGAGGGGAGGGAGAGAGGAGGAGGGGGGAGAAGGGAGAGAGGAGGAGAGGGGAGAAGGGAGAGGAGAGGAGGAGGGGGGAGAAGGGAGAGGAGAGGAGGAGGGGGGGGAGGGAGAGGAGAGGAGGGGAGAGAGGAGGAGGGGGGAGAAGGGAAAGGAGAGGGAGAGAGGAGGGGGGAGAAGGGAGAGGAGAGGAGGGGGAGCGAGGAGGAGGGGGGAGAAAGGAGAGGAGAGGAAGGGGAGAGAGGATGTGAGAAAAGCAGTGTTGTAGTTGAGTCACTAAATTACCACCCCTCTACTCACTAATTTACTCTCTCTCTCACCTTGTGCATGTATTGTGAGTAGTCCACTCCTATGAGTCTCCCAGTAGGTTCTGTCAGCAGTGTGGCTGCAGCCTTCAGGCCCAGACCTGGCCCGTGGCCCAGCTCTAACACTGTATCTCCAGGCTGGATCCCAGACAGAGACACCGCACTCTCCTCTAACATCTTGTTGTGATACTTCAGGAACTTAGTGATCAGCCAACCATACACTGACCGGGTGGGATGACCCAACTGCTGCCCCAGCTTCTCTAATAAGATCATCTAGAGGAGAGAGAGTGGGAGAGAGAGTGGGAGAGGAAAGAGAGTGGGATAGGAAAGAGAGAGTGGGAGAGAGAGTGGGATAGGAAAGAGAGAGTGAGAGAGGAGAGAGAGTGGGAGAGGAGAGAGAGTGGGAGAGGAGAGAGAGAGTGGAAGAGGAGAGAGAGTGGGAGAGGAGAGAGAGTGGGATAGGAAAGAGAGTGGGAGAGGAGAGAGAGTGGGAGAGGAAAGAGAGAGTGGGAGAGAGAGTGGGATAGGAAAGACAGAGTGGGAGAGGAGAGAGAGTGGGATAGGAAAGAGAGAGTGGGAGAGGAGAGAGAATGGGATACGAAAGAGAGAGTGGGAGAGGAGAGAGAGTGGGAGAGGAGAGAGAGACGGAGAGGAGAGAGAGTGAGTGAGGAGAGAGAGTGGGAGAGGAGAGAAGGAGAGGAGAGAGAGAGGGAGAGGAGAGAGAGTGGGAGAGGAGAGAGAGAGGGAGAGGAGAGAGAGGGAGGGAGAGAGAGACGAGAGAGAGGGGGAGAGGGGACAGAGGGAGAGGAGAGAGAGGGGGAGAGGAGAGAGAGGGGGAGAGAAGAGAGTGGGACAGGGAATTTCACTCAGTTACACAAAGATGAGGAAATCAGACAATTTAAATAAATACATTAGGATGGCAGGCCTGGGAGGGCAGGGCTGGGAGGGCAGGGCTGGGAGGGCAGGGCAGGGAGGGCAGGCCTGGGAGGGCAGGGCTGGCCTGGGAGGGCAGGGCTGGGAGGGCAGGCCTGGGAGGGCAGGGCTGGGAGGGCAGGGCAGGGAGGGCAGGCCTGGGAGGGCAGGGCTGGGAGGGCAGGGCAGGGAGGGCAGGGCTGGGAGGGCAGGCCTGGGAGGGCAGGCCTGGGAGGGCAGGCCTGGGAGGGCAGGGCCGGGAGGGCAGGCCTGGGAGGGCAGGCCTGGGAGGGCAGGGCAGGGAGGGAACTCGGGAAAATACGAGGTCAAATCATGACGTCAGTGATCTTCAGGTCAGGAAGTCAGAGCTCTAGAAAGAGGGCGGAGTTGGTGGATCTTTCATATAGTTTCCCCCTCAGATCCTAGTTGTTTTGAAGTGGGAAATTACCAGTGAGTCAGGGTTGCCATGTCCACAATTTTCCCACTAAATGAAGCTACTTTGAAAAACAATTTTGCAGGTGAAAATGAATTAGTCACAGGTTGAAATTGCACTGCGGCCACCATAGCATTTAAAAATATATACAGTGCCTTGCGAAAGTATTCGGCCCCCTTGAACTTTGCGACCTTTTGCCACATTTCAGGCTTCAAACATAAAGATATAAAACTGTATTTTTTTGTGAAGAATCAACAAGTGGGACACAATCATGAAGTGGAACGACATTTATTGGATATTTCAAACTTTTTTAACAAATCAAAAACTGAAAAATTGGGCGTGCAAAATTATTCAGCCCCCTTAAGTTAATACTTTGTAGCGCCACCTTTTGCTGCGATTACAGCTGTTTTTTTGTACTTTCGCAAGGCACTGTATATATTTCACTTGAGCTGCTGCTGCTGGCTATCAGGCAGCCTGCGGGTGGTGAGGAGGGGTAAGTGGAGGACCGTGTGTTTTGAGAGAACTGGTTTAGAGAACTGGTTTAGAGAACTGGTTTAGAGAGAACTGCAGCAGAGTCAAGGAGGAAGAGTTTACCAGTTGTAGGTAGGGCTACTTAGATGGTCATTATGGAGACGCCTGTTTACCATGACTGACTTTAGAGCTTTACATACGTTTCACATCAACTGATACTAAACCGTATCAAGCCAAGGGTTTTACACCTGCTCAAATCTTGCTGGTCAAGCGAGGCGCGAGTGGAAATAGAAGTTATTCAAGTCCCTCAACATGGGGCACAGTGAGGTGTCCTTCGCTCCCGATTCCCGTTTGCCGAGCACTGATGTCATGCAGTAAGTTAGAGGGATGGGTAAAACTCCCGTCCCCAGGTGTCTGATTGGTGTCACTCTTTCCCTCCATCTCTGGCAAACACAGCTGATTAAACATAATGCATCAGGATTAGGTGATTATTGGAGTCAGGTGTGTTAGTTGGGACAAAACCGACGAGGACTGGAGCTAATCAGGTTGACAGCTAAAGCATATTCATTACTTTTCCGATGAAAATGGAATGATTCTTAACACTCCTTAGTTTCAACTTCGCCATTCAAGTTTTAAAATTCTCGCACAAAGTTTTCAGCTACAAGAATAAACTGGCTGAGTGACATGGACAGGTGACACTGGCAAGGTTAACTTAGCAGCTAGCTAACGTCAGTACTAATTTAGAATTGTTTGACTAACTTGGCTAGCTAATGTCAGTTATGTTCGACTAGCTAAAGTCATTGCACACAGTACTTGGGATTATTGGAAGTAGTTAGCGATTTTATACAAGTTTGTTATCTGGTGATTTAAACTCATTTCAGCAAAAATCTGAAAAATCAAGCCAATTTTTGCACGAACCTAAAGCTAACATTAGTTAGGCTGGACAATAGAACGAGTCCAAATTCACCCAAGGTTGAAAAATGGCAAAAGAGCCTTGGCTAAGCTGGAACCCTACCGCGAGCACAAATGAATGGAATCAAACGTTCGCCTGTTTTGATTGGAGTGATGCTTACATGCTGACCACACCGCTCGCGTACGTCAGTACGTCAGCATTGCATTGGACCCACACCGCTCGCGTGGAGTACGTCAGCATTGCATTGGACCCACACCGCTCGCGTGGAGTTGTCAGCATTGCATTGGACCCACACCGCTCGCGTGGAGTTGTCAGCATTGCATTGGACCCATACCGCTCGCGTGGAGTTGTCAGCATTGCATTGGACCCACACCGCTCGCGTGGAGTACGTCAGCATTGCATTGGACCCACACCGCTCGCGTGGAGTTGTTAGCATTGCATTGGACCCACACCGCTCGCGTGGAGTTGTCAGCATTGCAATATAAAATGTACACATACATGTTATTCAATCATTGGACCCACACTGCTCGCGAGCGTCTGAGTAGCCAGGCGCTAAAATAGAAGTCAGTTCTATTTGTGATGTTGAACGCGGTGCAAGTCCTGCCTCATCCCCCCCCCCCCCCCCCCCCCCCCCATTGGTTAATAGGAGCAGATACCCACGCGCCATCTCCAGACCTGCCAACCCTGTCCCAATATTTTAGAGAACTAGATACGCGTGGCAAATTGGGGTTCTCCCCCCCCCACGCTCGCGCTGTTTGTGAGTTCTATCATTGCGATCAGATTGTACCAAATCAAGTCTATTAAAGGTTGGAATACTTGGATTCCATTTACTCAGATGGTGAAAGTCACAAACAAGATGTAATTAGAAAGAACACACAAAGAGCCTTTATTCTTGGAATTTTATTTTATTAAAACAAATCAGGCTCTATTAATTTAGGTTTTTAACTGGGATCTCGTACCTGCGGACACATATCAGGCTCCCTTAATTTAGGTTTTTAACTGGGATCTCGTACCTGCGGACACGGACATAGAATTGCGTAGTCCTGCATGTTGGCAGGTCTGCATCTCATTGGTTATACCCACGTGGGTGATTGAAAGGTAAACTGAGGTCGGTTGTGGTAATACACTGTCGCCGTGCTGACTTTAGCCCAATACCTGCAGCAAAAGTCTCTACCCCGTCCTCTGGCTGAGTACTGTAGGACTTTAGTTACTTCGGTGTAACAAGGGCCTAGCCTTGCGGCTATTTATTGGTAATGGCCCTTCGGGTGAGTTGGGTTTGTTCCTTCGTTCACGTTGTCACTCCCTTATTTTTCCGGTCTAGTATGAGGCCTTGGATAGATATACTCCTATTTAAATATTCTTAAGCGTTATGGATTCCTCCTATATTTCCTTACCTTCAAGTTATCTTTACCTATGTATATATCAATACCTAATAACAACTCCTAGTAGTTATTATGCTCGTCAGCTAGTAGTCACTCGGAAACTAGTATTGGTATATGTTTTGACTCTCTTAAAAATATATTATTGTCCACACAATGAAATATTCTTTAGTCCAATCACTTTAACCTATAACCAGGGTCACTTTCTGTTCAGTGAGAGTGTTAAGAATAGTAGTTAATTCAACAGGTAGATCAGGTATATAGACATGGTGGTGAATAGTAGTTAATTCAACAGGTAGATCAGGGCGTTTGCTCTCCAGATCGTTAATCTGGCCTAGTTGTCAAAGTTTCAAGCTTTTATTAAGTCACTCTGTTTTTGTCTTATACACATTATTACAATTCAATGGTTATACAGTTTCCTAATACATCAATAATGCTCAATCAATCCTTAATGCTTTAAGCTATGCCAGATAATATTGCAAAACTTTAAATGCGTTAACACTTCTAACAATATTGACTAAATAGCAAAAATAGTTCAATTACCTTTAATGCTCCGCCCCTTGGTCACTTTCCTGTAATTGGTATTCTCACAGCTATGGATTCCGAATTCCAATATCTTTATACACTTCCAACTCTGTGTATGGACTCAATATATTGTAACTGGTACTTGGCTGTTTTTCCTTGAATTGCTAATCACCTCTGGTTCCTGGTGTCTAAAATGCGAACGCCCGCTTTGCCTGTGTGATCAAGAGGTGGTTAGACCCCTGTTTTTCGGAGACTCAGTCGGGTTCACAAAATTCAACCAGTTTCTTCAGATAGTGACCCAATAAGTACTTAACCAAAATGATCCAGTTCTCAAAATATTGTTCTAGTCTAACAAAAAGCGTATAGTGCAAAAGTAAATTGACCTATGATGATTCTCCATGTGAAGTCTGTCTCATATGTTAACGAGGATCATACTGTCTTATGATCTCTGTTCTCTTTATATACCTTTTTACAGGGGAAGTTCCCACTGGGGCTGTAGACCTACGTAATCTTAGGCCTGTGTGTTAAACGGAAGCTTCCTATTATTACCCTTTAAGGTCATGCACTACTGACTCTCATATTGCTGCTTCCGTGTTACTGTTGGCTGATTCTACTCAATCATACCAGCTGGTTGTTTCTACCACTGGAGGTAGCGTAGGGGGTATGTCAAGCGTCAGCTGGGAGAAGTCTATGATAGGTATCTCCTCTGCTTCCCCCTGTTGTCCAGTTTCTGCAGGTGCGGTCCATGGTTCCATGAGGTCCCGTGAATGCCCTGTGTTGTTGTCCCCATTGCTTGATGGAGTGGGCAGATTCTTTCCGTCTCTTGTCACAACACCTTATCATGAAATAGTGGCCAATCGCCATATAAAGTCCAAAGAAAAAGCCTGGAAGGAGGAGAGATGACTCGAAACGATTCGGTTGACCGTTTTATGTGTGGATTAATTGTCGGAGTAGAGGACCTTGTGCATTTCATGTCAAATAACAACGCAACATTTATATCCCAGGTCAAATTAGCTAGCAAAGGCAAGCTGTATTGCCATAAATGTTTAATGCTTTTCGACATGTCCCCAAATGAATAGAATTGGTTCAGAGTTTGTTTTGATATTTCAACCTGCGTGTCGTGATCGCCTTTGGTGTGGGGACACGGTGTTACAATTTAGCCTAAAATGGCACCAAAAAATGTATCCCTTTTTATTTTACCACTACAATCTGTTCTTAGGACGAAACAAAACAAAAATAACTTGTGTAGAAAGTAAACATCCCGTCTGCATAACGAGTAAGTAGAAAAAAAAGAAAAGGTAATTTCTGACTATTTCTAGGGTTTTGACGACAACGGAATACACTGCGCAGCCGTACATAATTAGAAAGAGGAGATTCTCATGATTAAAATGGTGTCCAAATTTAAAATCAATATACATATATTGAGAAATAGACAAGACACTTCTATTTCCCCCAATAGGAAACAATGGGACCACCTCAGTCATGTGTTGTTTACATTTCAACTATAAACAACGTGGGGTCTCGTTGACAACAATAGAAAGGCAGGCATTGTGACGTAGAACAATGGGCAGGGAATAGAACGTTCAGAAGGAGAGTTTTTATATTTATTTATTTTATATTTATTCCATCTTTATTTAACCAGGTAGGCCAGACGAGAATAAGTTCTCATTTACAACTGCGACCTGGCCAAGATAAAGCAAAGCAGTGCGACACATACAACAACAACAGAGTTCCACATGGAATGAAACAAACAGTCAATAAGACAATAGAAACACAAAAAATAAAGTCTATGTACAGTGTGTGCAAATGGCGTGAGGAGGTAAGGCAAAAAATGAATATACAAAAAATCTCAGACGACACTAAAGAGAGGTTGAACAGGCTAGTAATCGGGGTAATAGGGGTGGCAACAATTTCGGCAGATAATTTTAGAAAGAAAGGGTCCAGATTGTCCAGCCCGGCTGATTTGTAGTGGTCCAGATTTTGCAGCTCTTTCAGAACATCAGCTGAATGGATTTGGGAGAAGGAGAAATGGGGAAGGCTTGGGCGAGTTGCTGTGGGGGGTGCAGTGCTGTTGACCAGGGTAGGGGTTCTAGCTTCCCTGAACAGCTGCATATCACAGGGGCTGTTCGATGCTAATGCAGAACGCCATAAGATGTTTTTGTGTTGGTTATGGGTAGTCAGGTCTGGAGAGAACCAAGGGCTATATCTGTTCCTGGTTCTAAATTTCTTGAATGGGGCATGCTTATTTCAGATGTTAGGAAGGCATTTAAAAAAAATAATTAGGCATCCTCTACTGACGGGATGAGATCAATATCCTTCCAGGATACCCCGGCCAGATCGATTAGAAAGGCCTGCTCGCTGAAGTGTTTCAGGGAGTGTTTGACAGTGATGAGTGGAGGCCGTTTGCCCGCTGACCCATTACGGATGCAGGCAATGAGGCAGTGATCGCTGAGATCTTGGTTGAAGACAGCAGGGGTGTATTTAGAGGGCAAGTTGGTCAGGATGATATCTATGAGGGTGCACGTGTTTAAGGCTTTGGGGAGGTACCTGGTAGGTTCATTGATAATTTGTGTGAGATTGAGGGCATCAAGTTTAGATTGTAGGATGGCTGGGGTGTTAAGCATGTTCCAGTTTAGTCGCCTAGCAGCACGAGCTCTGAAGATAGATGGGGGGCAATCAGTTCACATATGGTTTCCAGAGCACAACTGGGGGCAGTGGGTGGTCTATAGCAAGCGGCAACAGTGACAGACTTTTTTTTTAGAGAGGTGGATTTTTAAAAGTAGAAGTTCAAATTGTTTGGGTACAGACCTGGATAGTAGGACAGAACTCTGCAGGCTAACTTTGCCCCCATTGGCAGTTCTATCTTGTCTAAAAATGTTGTAGTTTGGGATGAAAATTTCAGAATTTTTGGTGGTCTTAATATGCCAGGATTCAGACACAGCTAGAACATCCAAGTTGGCAGAGTGTGCTAAAGCAGTGAATAAAACAAACTTAGGGAGGTGACTTCTAATGTTAACATGAATAAAACCAAGGCTATTACGGTTACAGAAGTCATCAAAAGAGAGCGCCTGGGAATAGGAGTGGAGCTTGGCACTGCAGGGCCTGGATTCACCTCTACATCGCAAGAGGAACAGAAGAGGAGTAGGATAAGGGTATGGCTAAAAGCAATAAGAATTGGTTGTCTAGAACGTCTGGAACAGAGAGTAAAAGGAGGTTTCTGAGGGCGATAAAATAGCTTCAAGGTATAATGTACAGACAAAGGTATGGTAGGATGTGAATACAGTGGAGGTAAACCTAGCTATTGAGTGATGATGAGAGAGATATTGTCTCTAGAAACATCATTGAAACCAGGAGATGTCATCGCATGTGTGGGTGGTGGAACTAATAGGTTGGATAAGGTATAGTGAGCAGGACTAGAGGCTCTACAGTGAAATAAGCCAATAAACACTAACCAGAACAGCAATGGACAAGGCATATTGACATTAAGGAGAGGCATGCTTAGTCGAGTGATCAAAAGGGTCCAGTGAGTAGAGAGGTTGGTTGGGGTCACGGCGATTTAGACAGCTAGCCGGGCCATCGGTAGCAAGCTAGCATAGGATGGAGGTCTGTTATTAGCCACCTCGTGCGTTTCCGTCGGTTGGATTAGTGGGTTTCCGTGTGGTAGAGGGGATGAATCCAAATCACACAACAACAACAAAAGTAAAAACAATAGATATAGTTATAGAGGCCCAAGAAAAAATAAAATAAAAAAATAAAAATAAATTGCCTATTCAGATAGCAGCCGATAACGACTTATGGAGGTGGTCCCTGCACAGGTACTGCTCAGCGGAAATTTCAGAGCGCCACCTATAGTACTCGAGTATAGTACTCAATAAATCTCAAACTTTCATAAAAATACACATGCAAGGTACTGAATTAAAGCTACACTCGTTGTGAATCTAGCCACCAAGTCAGATTTGTAAAATGCTTTTCGGCGAAAGCATGAGAAGCTATTATCTGATAGCATGCACCCCCCCAAAATACCAGCACGACACGTAAACAACAGATTTTGCGGTAGCCGGCGCTACCCAAAACGCATAAATAAAATATAAAACATTCATTACCTTGGACGAGCTTCTTTGTTGGCACTCCTATATGTCCCATAAACATCACAATTGGGTATTTTTCCCGATTAAATCCGTCATTGTATACCCAAAATGTCATTTGCTGAAGGCCAGTCTGATGCTGCGAAAAGCCCATTTACAAGACGCAACGTCACTTTTTAAAATTACAAAAGTCGCCTATAAACTTTTACAAAATTATTAATAAACGTTAATGATGTATCAAATTGATCACGGGGCGATCTGTATTCGATAGCAGCAAGTCTGGAAATCATCGTCCATTTTTTCAGTTTCACAACATACTGTGGTGCGCCTCAAGAAGGGAGGGGTCTATTCGTGTTGTAACCAAGGATAAATGAGTCAGATATTGATAGCAATGGCGACATCGTGTGGAAGCGGTAGGCGTTTACAGGGGATTCGCATATATTTTCTGTCGTCTTAAACAATTCATTGAATGGCGGACAAATATTCTTTTTGTGTTTTTGGTAAACAGTTTTACCAGGGATTTTTACTCCTAAACACGTTCTGTTATAGCCACAGACATGATTTAACCAGTTTTAGAAACTTCAGAGTGTTTTCTATACACACATACTTATCATATGCATATACTATATTCCTGGCATGAGTAGCAGGACTTTGAAATGTTGCGCGATTTTTTACAAAAAGCTGCGAAAATTCGCATCATCCATAACAGGATAAGACCGCTAATGGTTAGCGGACCGCAGATGGGCGTTCAGGTAACGTCGTGACGGAGGAGCCAGCCGGATAACTCCCTCGGGTAGATAACGTCGGCAGTCCAGTTGTGAAGGCCCGGTGGGAATCCGCGTTGGCAGTAAAATGGGTCCGGATAGATGATTGTAGCCCAGGAGTGACTGATGGAACTCTTCAGCTGGCTATCTCCGGAATAATTGATGTTTGCTCCGGAATCGACGAAAGCCGATAGTCACACGGATAGCAGTTAGCGGTTGAAATCCGGGGACATGGAGAGAAAAAAAGAACCGGTATGTTCCGAGCCGTGCCATACAAAACTGCCGATAGATTTTCGAGCTAAAGGAGAGCTGATGACCACAAACCGTGGTTAGCTGAATACTAACGATTAGCCAGTAAAGAAGCTAACTAGCTTCTGATTAGCTTCAGGCTAGCTTCTGGCTAGCTTCTGATTAGCTTTAGGCTAGCTTCTGGCTAACTTCTGGCTAGCTTCTGATTAGCTTCAGGCTAGCTTCTGGCTAACTTCTGGCTAGCTTCTGGTTAGCTTCTGGTTAGTTTCTATGGAGGATTACAGATTTGAGGTAAATAATATTTTTTTTTTATAAATATAAATTGGTGAGGCGGGTTGCAGGAGAGTGTTTTGAAGATGAGTTTATGGAAAATAAAAAATATATATAAAAAGGTATGCGAAGAAAGTTGTCAATATATATATATAAATATGGGACACGACAAGACGAGGACAAAAAGACGTCTGAATTATGAAACTGGGCTCCACGGCAGATGCAATAAACTCGTTTTTAATCAGAAAAAAATCATTATTAAAAATGTCACGTTCATCCTGCTTTAGTCGCTAGTTCATCTTTTTAGCTTCGTGTAAATCGCAGGGTCAGTTATAAATTAGCCAGTTTTCGCAGCATATCAAATGTATGTGATTAATCAAACCTTAATAATGCATTGAAATAATCAAACCAATAGTCATATTTACTTACTTTACGTCTAAGATAGACACGAAACGTCGATCTGCTCTGGACGTTGAAACAAAAACGTTAAAGAAGACTGCTCTTTTGGTTCTGTTTCCGTTTACTACTTCTATGGTGAAACTGAAGTTAATTCTACTCCCACATCGTACATCGCCACCTAGTGGATGTAGGTTTCCATCAACTTAAATGTTGCAGTACAAACGGGTATAATGAATATGAATAATGGAAATATGTGAATATTGAAATGTTGAGCAAGTTTGGACAGCTCTTTTAATAACTATACTGAAAGAAAACAGACTTTGTAGTTGAATGGTAAAAGAGTTGGGAAAGAGTAACGCAAAGTACAACTCTGGAGGGAGAGCAGTCGATCCTGAGGAGGACAGTGTCAGAGGAGTGCAGTTGTTACTCACGCCTCTAGGAAGAGGGAACGCAAAACCCTGCTACAACTCAACTCCTCGTGGAGGTAAAGAGGTATGTGACTGTAGGTGGAGGTATGTGACTGTAGGTGCTGGTAAAGAGGTATGGGACTGTAGGTGGAGGTAAAGAGGTATGGGACTGTAGGTGGAGGTAGAGAGGTATGGGACTGTAGGTGCTGGTAAAGAGGTATGTGACTGTAGGTGGAGGTAGAGAGGTATGGGACTGTAGGTGGAGGTAAAGAGGTATGGGACTGTAGGTGGAGGTAAAGAGGTATGGGACTGTAGGTGGAGGTAAAGAGGTATGGGACTGTAGGTGGAGGTAAAGAGGTATGGGACTGTAGGTGGAGGTATGGGACTGTAGGTGGAGGTAAAGAGGTATGTGACTGTAGGTGGAGGTAAAGAGGTATGGGACTGTAGGTGGAGGTAAAGAGGTATGTGACTGTAGGTAGAGGTAGAGAGGTATGTGACTGTAGGTGGAGGTATAGAGGTTTGGGACTGTAGGTGGAGGTAAAGAGGTATGGGACTGTAGGTAGAGGTATAGAGGTATGTGACTGTAGGTGGAGATATAGAGGTTTGGGACTGTAGGTGGAGGTATAGAGGTATGGGACTGTAGGTGGAGGTAAAGAGTTATGTGACTCTAGGTAGAGGTATAGAGGTTTGGGACTGTAGGTACGAGTAAGGAGGACAAGACAGAGAGAGTGGTACCGTTTACATTCCTTCACACGGTAATATGGGGAAAATAGGCTGGATGGAACCAAAGCAAAGAAAGTAAATGTCAAAGCCCCCTCTCCTACCTTACCTGCCTACCCACCTAACTTAGCACCACCTGGTACTCTAAGCAAAATACAGGGGTGGTCCTCGTCTATAGACAGTAAATATTAAAGGTTATGTATGTGTAACAGTATAACTTCCGTACCTCTCCTTGCCCCCTACCTGGCAACCAGGGACCCTCTGCACACAGACAACAGTCACCCTCGAAGCATCGTTACCCATCGCTCCACAAAAGCCGCGGCCCTTGCAGAGCAAGAGGAAACCACTACTTCAAGGTCTCAGAATGAGTGACGCCACCGATTGAAACGCTATTAGCGCGCACCACCGCTAACTGGCTAGCCATTTCACATCGGTTACATATGCCCACAGGCCTCTTACCTAACCACTCCCTAGGTGCCTTCCTCTTCCTCCCTGGGAACAAATTAAACAGAATAATACAAACATAAGTAAACAATTTCAAGAATCAAAAACACTGCATCCTATTGGCACACACATACAGGTTACAAAAATACTTAACAAAACCTCTCTCTCTCTCTCTCTGTCTCTGTCTCTGTCTCTCTCTCTCTCTCTCTCTCTCTCTCTCTCAATTCAATTAAATTCAATTCAAGGGGCTTTATTGAGATGGGAAACATGTGTTAACATTGCCAAAGCAAGTGAGGTAGATAATATATAAAGTGAATATATAAAGTGAAATAAACAATAAAAATGAACAGTAAACATTACACATACAGAAGTTTCAAAACAATAAAGACAATCTAAATCAAGTCATATTATATATATATATACATATATACAGTGTTGTAACAATGTGCAAATGATTAAAGGACACAAGATAAAATAAATAAGCATAAATATGGGTTGTATTTACAATGGTGTTTGTTCTTCACTGGTTGCCCTTTTCTCGTGGCAACAGGTCACAAATCTTGCTGCTGTGATGGCACACTGTGGAATTTCACCCAGTAGATATGGGAGTTTTTCAAAATTGGATTTGTTTTCGAATTCTTTGTGGATCTGTGTAATCTGAGGGAAATATGTATCTCTAATATGGTCATACATTGGACAGGAGGTTAGGAAGTGCAGCTCAGTTTCCACCTCATTTTGTGGGCAGTGAGCACATAGCCTGTCTTCTCTTGAGAGCCATGTCTGCCTACGGCGGCCTTTCTCAATAGCAAGGCTATGCTCACTAAGTCTGTACATAGTCAAAGCTTTCCTTAATTTTGGGTCAGTCACAGTAATCAGGTATTTTGCCACTGTGAACTCTCTGTTTAGGGCCAAATAGAATTCTAATTTGCTCAGTTTTTTGTTAATTCTTTCCAATGTGTCAAGTAATTATCTTTTTTATCTTTTTGTTTTCTCATGATTTGGTTGGGTCTAATTGTGCTGTTGTCCTGGGGCTCTGTGGGGTGTGTTTGTGTTTGTGAACAGAGCCCCAGGACCAGCTTGCTTATGGGACTCTTCTCCAGGTTCATCTCTCTGTAGGTGATGGCTTTGTTATGGAAGGTTTGGGAATCGCTTCCTTTTAGGTGGTTATAGAATTTAACGGCTCTTTTCTGGATTTTGATAATTAGTGGGTATCGGCCTAATTCTGCTCTGCATGCATTATTCAGTGTTCTACGTTGTACACGGAGGATATTTTTGCAGAATTCTGCGTGCAGAATCTCAATTTGGTGTTTGTCCCATTTTGTGAAGTCTTGGTTGGTGAGCGGACCCCAGACCTCACAACCATAGAGGGCAATGGGCTCTATGACTGATTCAAGTATTTTTTGCCAAATCCTAATTGGTATGTTGAAATTTATGTTCCTTTTGATGGCATAGAATGCCCTTCTTGCCTTGTCTCTCAGATCGTTCACAGCTTTGTGGAAGTTACCTGTGGCGCTGATGTTTAGGCCAAGGTATGTATAGTTTTTTGTGTGCTCTAGGGCAACAGTGTCTAGATGGAATTTATATTTGTGGTCCTGGTGACTGGACCTTTTTTGGAACACCATTATTTTGGTCTTACTGAGATTTACTGTCAGGGCCCAGGTCTGACAGAATCTGTGCATAAGATCTAGGTGCTGCTGTAGGCCCTCCTTGGTTGGTGACAGAAGCACCAGATCATCAGCAAACAGCAGACATTTGACTTCGGATTCTAGTAGGGTGAGGCCGGGTGCTGCAGACTCTTCTAGTGCCCGCGCCAATTCGTTGATATATATGTTGAAGAGGGTGGGGCTTAAGCTGCATCCCTGTCTCACCCCATGACCCTGTGTGAAGAAATGTGTGTGTTTTTTGCCAAATTTAACCGCACACTTGTTGTTTGTGTACATGGATTTTATAATGTTGTATGTTTTACCCCCAACACCACTTTCCATCAGTTTGTATAGCAGACCCTCATGCCAAATTGAGTCTCTGTCTCTGTCTCTGTCTCTGTCTCTGTCTCTGTCTCTGTCTCTCTCTCTCTCTCTCTCTCTCTCTGTCTCTCTGTTGTGTTTTCCAGTGTTGAGTGTTTCAGAACACACTGGTACAGTTGTGTAAAACAGTTCTAATGTCTTCTCTCACCATGATGGCCATGCATTCACTGTTCATTTATATCCACTAGAGGGCAGCAGTGTCATGTTTATTCCATTTATATCCACTAGAGGGCAGCAGTGTCATGTTCATTCCATTTATATCCACTAGAGGGCAGCAGTGTCATGTTCATTCCATTGATATCTACTAGAGGGCAGCAGTGTAATGTTTATTCCATTTATATCCACTAGAGGGCAGCAGTGTAATGTTTATTCCATTATATCCACTAGAGGGCAGCAGTGTAATTTTTATTTCATTTATATCCACTAGAGGGCAGCAGTGTAATGTTTATTCCATTTATATCCACTAGAGGGCAGCAGTGTAATGTTCATTCCATTTATATCCACTAGAGGGCAGCAGTGTAATGTTTATTCTATTTATATCCACTAAAGGGCAGCAGTGTAATGTTTATTCCATTTATATCCATTAGAGGGCAGCAGTGTAATGTTTATTCCATTTATATCCACTAGAGGGCAGCAGTGTAATGTTTATTCCATTTATATCCACTAGAGGGCAGCAGTGTAATGTTTATTCCATTTATATCCACTAGAGGGCAGCAGTGTACTGTATTTTAAGTGTTTGTAAAATTCCCTATGGGGAAAAATGAACGGTTGAAAAACAATTAGAACCATTTCCCAGTATGACCACCAGGTTTTATGGGTATTATGACAACTCCACTGTGGGGCTCTATAGAGGCCCATCCACATGTGTCCATGCTGATGAATAAAACTGTTGCAGGCCAAAACGACTGGGAGAAAAATCTAACATGGTAAAATAATGCTTTTGATTCAGTCCATGTAAATACATTTGACCATCATGCTTGTCGGTTTATAGGTTAATTTGCCTAATTTAGTGGAATAAAATTGACCTGTGTGTATTTTGGTTAGTCATCATGTATCTTATTTATCCAACAGACCTATCACACGTGCACAGCATACAGAGCCTGTTTAGAGAGGGTTTTTCTCCTGCTGCTCCTCAGCTGTAAAACACGAGCTTTTAGAAGACCATTCGTCTCAATCGGTAATTGACAGGTGAATGGGAGATGGCGCTTCAAGGTGAATGGGAGACGGCCCTTCAAGGTGAATGGGAGACGGCCCTTCAAGGTGAATGGGAGATGGCGCTTCAAGGTGAATGGTAGACGGCCCTTCAAGGTGAATGGGAGACGGCGCTTCAAGGTGAATGGGAGACGGCGCTTCAAGGTGAATGGGAGACGGCCCTTCAAGGTGAATGGGAGACGGCCCTTCAGGGTGAATGGGAGACGGCGCTTCAAGGTGAATGGGAGACGGCCCTTCAAGGTGAATGGGAGACGGCCCTTCAAGGTGAATGGGAGACGGCCCTTCAAGGTGAATGGGAGACGGACCTTCAAGGTGAATGGGAGACGGCCCTTCAAGGTGAATGGGAGACGGCGCTTCAAGGTGAATGGGAGACAGAGCTTCAAGGTGAATGGGAGACGGCCCTTCAAGGTGAATGGGAGACGGCGCTTCAAGGTGAATGGGAGACAACAGGCCAACAGCACGTCACGCACCACTTTACAATGTGAGCTGGAGGCAGTATGCATTTTGAAAACATACATCATTCTTTCAAACCTGAATGTTTTATTTCATATTATGAGATATGTCTTATCTTGCTCCATAGTGGCCCTTAGTGGCCCAAAGTGGGCCATAGTGGCCTATAGTGGCCTATAGTGGCCTATAGTGGCCTATAGTGGCCCATAGTGGCCCATAGTGGCCTTTAGTGGCCTATAGTGGCCCATAGTGGCCCATAGTGTCCTATAGTGTCCTATAGTGGCCCATAGTGGCCTATAGTGGCCTATAGTGGCCTATAGTGGCCCATAGTGGCCCATAGTGGCCTATAGTGGCCTATAGTGGCCCATAGTGGCCCATAGTGTCCTATAGTGTCCTATAGTGGCCCATAGTGGCCTATAGTGGCCTATAGTGGCCTATAGTGGCCCATAGTGGCCCATAGTGGCCTATAGTGGCCTATAGCGGCCCATAGTGACCTATAGTGGCCTATAGTGGCCCATAGTGGCCCATAGTGGCCCATAGTGGCCCATAGTGGCCTATAGTGGCCTATAGTGGCCCATAGTGGCCTAAAGTGGCCCATAGTGGCCCATAGTGGCCTATAGTGGCCTATAGTGGCCTAAAGTGGCCCATAGTGGCCTATAGTGGCCTATAGTGGCCTATAGTGGCCCATAGTGGCCCATAGTGGCCTATAGTGGCCTATAGCGGCCCATAGTGACCTATAGTGGCCCATAGTGGCCCATAGTGGCCCATAGTGGCCCATAGTGGCCCATAGTGGCCTATAGTGGCCTATAGTGGCCCATAGTGGCCTAAAGTGGCCCATAGTGGCCCATAGTGGCCTATAGTGGCCCATAGTGGCCTAAAGTGGCCCATAGTGGCCCATAGTGGCCTATAGTGGCCTATAGCGGCCCATAGTGACCTATAGTGGCCTATAGTGGCCCATAGTGGCCCATAGTGGCCCATAGTGGCCCATAGTGGCCTATAGTGGCCTATAGTGGCCCATAGTGGCCTAAAGTGGCCCATAGTGGCCCATAGTGGCCTATAGTGGCCCATAGTGGCCTATAGTGGCCCATAGTGGCCCATAGTGGCCCATAGTGGCCCATAGTGGCCTATAGTGGCCCATAGTGGCCTATAGTGGCCCATAGTGGCCTATAGTGGCCCATAGTGGCCCATAGTGGCCCATAGTGGACTATAGTGGCCCATAGTGGCCTATAGTGGCCCATAGTGGCCCATAGTGGCCCATAGTGGCCCATAGTGGCCTATAGTGGCCCATAGTGGCCTATAGTGGCCCATAGTGGCCCATAGTGGCCCATAGTGGCCTATAGTGGCCTATAGTGGCCCATAGTGGCCCATAGTGGCCCATAGTGGCCCATAGTGGCCTATAGTGGCCCTTAGTGGCCTATAGTGGCCCATAGTGGCCTATAGTGGCCTATAGTGGCCTATAGTGGCCTATAGTGGCCCATAGTGGCCCATAGTGGCCCATAGTGGCCTATAGTGGCCTATAGTGGCCCATAGTGGCCCATAGTGGCCCATAGTGGCCCATAGTGGCCCATAGTGGCCTATAGTGGCCCATAGTGGCCTATAGTGGCCCATGGGCTAAATCTGACCGTGGAAACATGGAGACAGTTCTTTTATCAAGACTTCACAGGCGGTGAGTTTCAAGTTTGGGGAAGATTACAATTTATCCTACCATTTCTACCATTGTGTGTGCCAGCTATGATTCCAGATGCACATTTTCAGGAACAGTTTTATTTCAATAATAACTCAATATATCAAAATCATATAGATCTGAATTAAAACGATAATCAAAACAGTCAAGTCAATCAATCAAATGTATTTATAAATCATTGGTTCATTGATGAAATTAGCATTATGACAATATCTTTAATTATATAATTACAAAAACCTTTATTAATGCAATTGCAGACAGATGTTGACAATCAGGAACAGGAACAGGAAGAGGAACAGGAACAGGAACAGAGCATGCATGTTTCTGAGTAAGTTCTGCATCAAAAAAAAGGTCTCCAGGTGTTTTGTTAAACCGACGTCCCACCTTCGTGATGTCACTGACTACGTCATTACCTTTTTACTCCTGAGACCAAAACCCCGTGCCTACCAAGCTACATAAACAAGGCTTTTAGTGTTATCTAAAAACACAGCAGTAAACGTCCTCAAAGTTGATTTATTTTGGAATGTTTGACGAGCCTCTTATCTCCCAGACTCCTCTGCAGAGTTCTGTCTCAGTCACACATTCTCAGAGGGTTCTCTATATAAGAGAGAGAGAGAGAGAGAGAGAGAGAGAGAGAGAGAGAGAGAGAGAGAGAGAGAGAGAGAGAACTAAAAAACAACTGTGGACCAATTCCAAACCTCTATAATGAATATAGATATATATATATATATATATATATAGTTAATCTGTAGTCTAGGACCCTATAAATGTAAGCGGTCTTATAACCCCTCCCCTTCTATTAATACTACATAAGCATAATCAATTATTCTAATACATCAAACATTTGTACAGCCCCAAATCATGGTGAATCCTGACAATATACATAGGCCTCAGTGAAGAGCTGTGACTTTCAACGTGGCACCGCCATAGGAAGCCAGCCTTCCATAAACATTTCTGCCCTGCTAGAGCTGCACATTTCTGCCCTGCTCGAACTGCACATTTCTGCCCTGCTCGAACTGCACATTTCTGCCCTGCTCGAGCTGCACATTTCTGCCCTGCTCGAACTGCACATTTCTGCCCTGCTCGAGCTGCACATTTCTGCCCTGCTCGAACTGCACATTTCTGCCCTGCTCGAGCTGCACATTTCTGCCCTGCTCGAACTGCACATTTCTGCCCTGCTCGAACTGCACATTTCTGCCCTGCTCGAGCTGCACATTTCTGCCCTGCTCGAACTGCACATTTCTGCCCTGCTCGAGCTGCACATTTCTGCCCTGCTCGAACTGCACATTTCTGCCCTGCTCGAGCTGCACATTTCTGCCCTGCTCGAGCTGCACATTTCTGCCCTGCTAGAGCTGCTCCGGTCAACTGTATGTGCTGTTATTGTGAAGTGGAAACGTCTAGGAGCAACAACGGCTCAGCCGCGAAGTGGTAGACCACACAAGCTCACAGAACGGGAAAGCCGATTGCTGAAGTGCATAGAGTGTAGAAATCGTCTGTCCTTGGTTGCATCACTCACTACTAAGTCCCAAACTGTTCCAAACTGCCTCTGGAAGCTATCGAACTGTCTGTCGAGAGTTTCATGAAATGGGTTTCCATGGCCGAACAGCAGCACACAAGCCTAAGATCACCATGTGCAATGCCAAGCGTCGGCTGGAGTGGTGTAAAGCTCGCCGCCATTGGACTCTGGAGCAGTGGGAAGGCGATCTCTGGAGTGATGAATCACGCTTCACAATCTGGGAGTCCGACAGACGAATCTGGGTTTGGCGGAAGCCAGGAGAACGTTACCTGCCCCAATGCAACTGTAAAGTTCGGTGGAGGAGAAATAATGGTCTGGGGCTGTTTTTCATGGTTCGGGCCCCTTAGTTCCAGTGAAGGGAAATCTTAATGCTACAGCATACAATGATTATTCCAGACGGTTCTGTGCTTCCAACTTTGTGGCAACAGTTTGGGGAAAGCCCTTTCCTGTTTCAGCATGACAATGCCCCCATGCACAAAGCGAGGTCCATACAGAAATGGTTTGTCGATCGGTGTGGAAGAACTTGACTGGCCTTCACAGAGCCCTGACCTCAACCACATGGAACACCTTTGGGATGAATTGGAACGCCGACTGCGAGCCAGACCTAATCGTCCAACATCAGTGCCCAACCTCACTAATGCTCTTGTGGCTGAATGGAAGAAAGTCCCCGCAGCAATGTTCCAACATCTCGTGGAAAGCCTTCCCAGAAGAGTGGAGGCTGTTATAGCAGCAAAGGGGGGACCTACTCCATATTAATGCCCAGGATTTTGGAATGAGGTGTTTGACAAGCAGGTGTCCACATACTATTGGTGATGTAGTGTAAATGTCTGCATGATGAAACACCTCTGAGGGGGGGGGGGGGGGGGGGGGGGGGGGGGGGGGGGGGGTAAAATGTATTGTTTCCTCATAGTTTCTCCTGGCAAAGACATGATGACCCACTTACTGAAGACAGACGGGCTGGGAGAGCGAGATGGCACAGAGAGCACAGAGAACACTTCCCCGGGCGCCGAAGACGTGTATGTCGATTAAGGCAGCCCCCCTCCCCGCACCTCTCTGATTCAGAGGGGTTGGGTTAAACGTGGAAGACACATTTCATTTGAATGCAAATCAGTTAAAAACTGTCCAGGTATCCCCCTTTCCCTTTTAATATGGAGAGCACAGTAGCTATTAGTGATTTACAGACTCTGAGGACTCCAGGCATCATGTCTGGACCTCCCACTGCAACACACACACACTGAGGCTGAATCACCACTCTCCCCTCAACCTCCGTGTAAGACCCACACACACACACTCCCTGAGGCTGAATCACCACTCTCTCCCCTCAACCTCCGTGTAAGACACACACACACACACACACACACTCCCTGAGGCTGAATCACCACTCTCTCCCCTCAACCTCAGTGTAAGACCCCCACACACACACACACTCCCTGAGACTGACTCACCTCTCTCTCCCCTCAACCTCCGTGTAAGACCCACACACACACACTCCCTGAGGCTGAATCACCACTCTCTCCCCTCAACTTCCTTGTAAGACCCACACACACTCACTCCTCTGGAGGTCCTTGGGAACAAAGAAAAATGGGAAGAGTTCAGACAGTGTAAATGGTTGACCAATATTTGACTGCCTCTTTGCTGTGTGTTTAGTACATAGCCTACATCACCGTTGAGTTACTGGCTCTGAGTCAAGACACGCCATCAGTCTTCTAATGAACAGGAAGTAGTCTACACGCCATCAGTCTTCTAATGAACAGGAAGTAGTCTACACGCCATCAGTCTTCTAATGAACAGTAAGTAGTCTACACTCCTTCAGTCTTCTAATGAACAGGAAGTAGTCTACACTCCTTCAGTCTTCTAATGAACAGGAAGTAGTCTACACAGCAGTCTTCTAATGAACAGGAAGTAGTCTACACACAGCAGTCTTCTAATGAACAGGAAGTAGTCTACACATCAGTCTTCTAATGAACAGGAAGTAGTCTACACGCCATCAGTCTTCTAATGAACAGGAAGTAGTCTACACGCCATCAGTCTTCTAATGAACAGTAAGTAGTCTACACTCCTTCAGTCTTCTAATGAACAGGAAGTAGTCTACACTCCTTCAGTCTTCTAATGAACAGGAAGTAGTCTACACAGCAGTCTTCTAATGAACAGGAAGTAGTCTACACACAGCAGTCTTCTAATGAACAGGAAGTAGTCTACACATCAGTCTTCTAATGAACAGGAAGTAGTCTACACGCCATCAGTCTTCTAATGAACAGGAAGTAGTCTACACGCCATCAGTCTTCTAATGAACAGTAAGTAGTCTACACTCCTTCATTCTTCTAATGAACAGGAAGTAGTCTACACTCCTTCAGTCTTCTAATGAACAGGAAGTAGTCTACACAGCAGTCTTCTAATGAACAGGAAGTAGTCTACACACAGCAGTCTTCTAATGAACAGGAAGTAGTCTACACATCAGTCTTCTAATGAACAGGAAGTAGTCTACACGCCATCAGTCTTCTAATGAACAGGAAGTAGTATACACACCATCAGTCTTCTAATGTACAGGAAGTGGTCTACACACATCAGTCTTCTAATGTACAGGAAGTAGTATACACACCATCAGTCTTCTAATGTACAGGAAGTAGTCTACACATATAAGTCTTCTAATGTACAGGAAGTAGTCTACACATCATTCTTCTAATGTACAGGAAGTAGTCTACACATCAGTCTTCTAATGTACAGGAAGTAGTCTACATACATCAGTCTTCTAATGTACATTAAGTAGTCTACACACATCAGTCTAATGTAAAGTATATAGTCTACACACAGCAGTCTTCTAATGTCAGCAAGTGGTCTAAACACCGTACTCCTGAGCTGCAAGATGACTCATTAAAACTATTCAACCTGGTTTTGGAGAATGGCTACTTCCCTGATACAGTATATACCTGTATAGACAGTACTAGCCAAAAGTTTGGACACACCTTCTCATTCAAGGGGTTTTCTTTATATTTACTACGTTCAATATTGAAATAACACATTTGGAATAATGTAGTAAGCAAAAAAGTGTTAAACAAATCAAATATATTTTATATTTGAGACTCTTCAAAGTAGCCACCCTTTGTCTTGATGACAGCTCTGAAGACTTCGCATTCTCTCAACCAGCTTCACCTGGAATGCTTTTCCAACAGACTTGAAGGAGATCCCACATATGCTGAGCACTTGTTGGCTGCTTTTCCTTCACTCTGCGGTCCAACTCATCCTAAATCAACTCAATTGGGTTGAGGTCAGGTGATTGTGGAGGCCAGGTCATCTGATGCAGTACTCCATCACTCTCCTTCTTGGTCAAATAGCCCTTACAAAGCCTGGAGGTGTGTTGGGTCATTGTCCTGTTGAAAAACAAATTATATCCCATCTGGTTAGCTCTGACTGGGACTGGCATATTGTTGCAGAATGCTGTGGTAACCATGCTGGTTAAGTGTAGCTTTATTCTAAATAAATCAGACAGAGTCACCAGCAAAGCACCATCACACCACCTCTTCCATGCTTCACGGTGGGAACCACACATGCAGAGATCATTCGTCCACCTACTCTGCTTCTCACAAAGACACGGCAGTTGGAACCAAAAATCTCAGGACAGATTTCCACCGGTCTAATGCCCATTGCTCGTGTTTCTTGGCCCAAGCAAGTCTCTTCTTCTTATTGATGTCCTTTAGTAGTGTTTTCTTTGCAGCAATTTGACCATGAAGGCCTGATTCACGCGGTCTCCTCAGAACAGTTCACGTTGCGATGTGTCTGTTACTTGAACTCTGTGAAGCATTTATTTGGGCTGCAATCTGAGGGGCAGTTAACTCTAATGAACTTATCCTTTGCAGCAAAGGTAACTCTGGGTCTTCCTTTCCTGTGGCGGTCCTCATGAGAGCCAGTTTCATCATAGTGCTTGATGGTTTTTGCGACCGCACTTTAAGAAACTTTCAAAGTTCAAAGTCCGGATTGACTGACCTTCATGTCTTTAAGTAATGATGGTCTGTCATTTCTCTTTGCTTATTTTAGCTGTTCTTGCCATAATATGGACTTGGTCTTTTACCAAGTAGGGCAATCTTCTGTATACCACCCCTATCTTGTCACAACACTGATTGGTTCAAACGCATTAAGAAGGAAATAAATTCCACAAATTAACTTTAACAATGCACACCTGTTAATTGAAATGCATTCCAGGTGACTACCTCATGAAGCTGGTTGAGAGAATGCCAAGAGTGTGCAAAGCTGTCATCTAGGCAAAAGGTGGCTACTTTGAAAAATCTCAAATCTCAAATATATTTTGATTTGTTGAACACTTTTTTGGGGTCGTTACATGATTCCATATGTGTTATTTCATAGTTTTGATGTCTTCACTATTAATCTACAATGTAGAAATAGTACAAATAAAGAAAAACCCTTGAATGAGTAGATGTGTTAACTTTTGACTGGTCCTTTTACATTTTTTTTATCTCTATCGTTCCTTAAACTCACAAGTTTTTTGAAAAACTCACGTACATCTTGGAATGAGCCAAAACAATACTAATCTCCAAAACTGCAGAACGTCAAAATAAATTGTGATCCAGGGCAACACACACGGGCTAAAAGCAAAACTTACTGACTGCCTTGAAAAACAATCAGCGACCAATTTTTCCTCACCACGGACATGTCTGATTTCAAGAGGAAACTCCTGCGATATCAACAGTAACTTACCACCTCACTGCAGAGCTTCTCTCTCTTTTCAGAGTTCACTCAATAGGTCTTTGATCGGGCCACGTCCCCAACGTCAGTGACATGCTCTAGTACATTTGCTCATCTGAGAATAAACCCTGATATTCTTAAAGCAGTGCAACAATGTCGCCAAGTGTGCCAAAAAGACATGAAGGTTTTCTAGTATCTCGGAGTTACTCAACCGCCCAACAGGTGTATTGGGCTTTCCTCCTGGAGATGATGTAATCCCTATTACCAATTATTTTCACTATAGGGTAAGGGCCTGGAAAGCAAGCCTTCAAAGGTGACCCCAGAATGGGCAACTAAACCAGGACTCGGTCACCCACATCAAAAGTGTAGTTTCGGGTCTTCCGATCGTACCAAACTTTCATTTTCGTTTGCACCCTCTCCAGATTCTCACTGGCAAACTAACAGGCATGTGGCAATCTGTATAAAAAAAGCGCTAACATGCTCCAACATGTTTTTTTCCTGCTTTAAAAAGCTTAACTTCTTGTTAATCCAGCCGCTGTGTCATATTTCAAAAAGGCTTTACGGCGAAAGCACACCATGCGATTATCTGAGGACAGCACACAAAAGCATTACATACATTTTCCAACCAAGCAGAGGCGTCACGAAAGTCAGAAATAGCGATTAAATAAATCACTTACCTTTGAAGATCTTCCTCTGTTTGCAATCCAAAGGGTCCCAGCGACATCACAAATGGTTATTTTGTTCGATAAAGTCCTTCTTTATATCCCAAAAAAAGTCAGTTTGGTTGGCGCGCTTGACTCAGTAATCCACTGGTTTCCCTCCTTCAAAATGCATACAAATGAGTCCCGAAAGTTACCAATAAACTTTGTCCAATCAAGTCAAACAATGTTTCTAATCCATCCTCAGGTATCCTAATACATACATAAATGATACAATTTAAGACGGAGAATAGTATGTTCATTACCGGAGGTAAATAACGAACACTACAAACACTACAGCCAAAATGGGAGCCACTTAGAAAAACTACAAATTCTAACTCATAAAAAAAAAAAAAACTACTGGAAGCACTAGGAACTGCAATCTGGGAGGTATTAATTTTATATTCTCATAGCCAGCCATTATAATGAGTGGTGAGCCCCCAAAGCAAATTTCCTGGATGGATTCTCCTCGGGTTTTTGCCTGCTATATCAGTTCTGTTATACTCACCGACATTATTTTAGTGTGTTTTCTATCCAATACTACCAATTATATGCATATCCTAGCTTCTGGGCCTGAGTAATAGGCAGTTTACATTGGGCACCTCATTCATCCAAACCTCCGAATACTGCCCCCTATCCATAAGAAGTTGTGTCACCCTGCAACAACCTCTCTCTCAGCAAACTCAAAGGACCTCTGACATGATGTCCAAACATGAGTTCATTCAGACTTAACCAAGATATTTGTGAACAACCTCCTGTGCTGCAAACAGCACAAGAGAGACACCTTCATTCCAGTCTTTCTCAAATTCAAAGCAGTAAGCTCTCAACATTGACTTCAAAGTCTGATGAAATCTTTCCAGAGCACCTTGAGACTCTGGGTGGTAGGCACTAGAGGGGAAATGGGTAATACCCAACTGCTGTAGCACTTGCTGGAAGACCTTTGACATAAAATTCGAACCTTGGTCCGACTGCACTGCCTGCGGAAGTCCAAATGTTGGAAATAATTTATCCAGGTCAATACTGGGAGCTGTGATTTTCCTCAGTGGAATGGCCTCAGGGAAATGAGTGGTAGCACACATTATGGTTAAGAGAAACTGGTTACCACTCCTGGCTTTGGACAATGGACCAACACAGTCCACCAGAACCCTACTGAAAGGTTTGTCAAAAGCAGGAATAGGCTGCAAAGGTTCAACCGGCGCAGCTTGGTTCAGTTTACCCGATCACTGTCAAACGCGCCAGGATTTACAGTAAAACCACAACATCCTGTCTCAGACCCGGCCAGAAGAAGTTAGGCCATATACGGTCATACGAATTGTTTACCCGAAGATGTCCTGCCACACTTCCATCGTGAGCCAACCTCAGTATCTCGTGTATCTCTTGGAGCGACAATTTGAGATATACTGGGCCAATCGTCTTGCCCAGTTTCTGAGCGAGAACGCCATTTCCTCACATTTCCCAGTCTGCGTGATCAAAACAATCTTGAAGCATGGATTCAGATTGGTCAGACCAGTGTTGCATAGTCCTTACCAGAGGTACATCCTGTTTGAGTTTCTGCCTATATGAAGGGAGGAGCAAAATGGAGTCGTGGTCAGATTTGTCAAAAGGAGGTCGGGGGAGGGCCTTGTATGAATCGCGGAAAATAGAGTAGCAATGATCCAGTGTTTTACCAGATTCAGTCTCACGATATATAGTTTCCAGTTTGCATAAAGTTCCTTGAAGGCCATCGTGGTGTCGGCTTGAGGGTGGATATACACTGTTGTGACAATAACTGAGGTGAATTCTCTTGTGAGATAATGCGGTCTGCATTTGATTGTGAGGGATTCTAGGTCAGGTGAACAAAAGAACTTGAGTTCCTGTATGTTGGTACAATTTTACAATGAGTCGCTAATCATTAAACCCCCAGCCCTTCTTCTTCCCAGAGAGATGTTTATTCCTGTCAACGTGATGCACAAAGAATCCAGGTAGCTGTACCGACTCTGACAGTATATGACGATAGAGCTATGTTTACGTAAAACAGAGTATGTTACAATCCCTGATGTCTCCCTGGAAAGCAACCCTTGTCCTAATTTTGTCTACCTTGTTATCTAGAGACTGGACATTAGGGAGTAACATACTTGGAAGCGATGAGTGGTTTGCACGCCTCCGAAGTCTGACCAGAAGACCGCTCCATCTAACTCTTCTCTAGCGGTGTTGTTTTGGGTCAGCCACTGGAATCAGTACAAATGCCCTGGGTGGTTCGGACAAATGATCCTCTTCGGGAAAGTTGTGCTGGTCGTATTCCTGGACTTAGTCCTGGTCGTAGTGCTGGTTGTAATCCTGGTCGTATTCCTGGTATTATTCCTGGTTGTATTCCTGGTCGTATTCCTGGTCGTATTCCTGGTTGTATTCCTGGTCGTATTCCTGGTCGTAGTACTGGTCGTATTCCTGGTCGTATTCCTGGCCGTAGTGCTGGTCGTAGTGCTGGTTGTATTCCTGGTCTTAGTGCTGGTCGTATTCCTGGTCGTAGTGCTGGTCGTGGTGCTGGTCGTTTTCCTGGTCGTGGTGCTGATCGTAATTCCTGGTCGTAGTGCTGGTCGTATTCCTGGTCGTATTCCTGGTCATAGTGCTGGTTGTATTCCTGATCGTAGTGCTGGTTGTAATTCTTGGTCGTATTCCTGGTCATATTCCTGGTTGTATTCCTGGTTGTATTTCTGGTGGTAGTGCTGGTTGTATTCCTGGTCGTATTCTTGGTCTTATTCCTGGTCGTATTCCTGGTCGTTGTGCTGGTTGCATTCCTGGTTGTATTCCTGGTCATATTCCTGGTTGTATTCCTGGTCGTAGTGCTGGTTTTATTCCTGGTCGTATTCCTGGTCGTATTCCTGGTCGTAGTGCTGGTCGTAGTGCTGGTCGTATTCCTGGTCGTTGCGCTGGTCGTATTCCTGGTTGTTGTGCTGGTCGTATTCCTGGTTGTATTCCTGGTCGTAGTGCTTTTCGTATTCCTGGTCGTTGTGCTGGTCTTATTCCTGGTCGTAGTGCTGGTAAGCTGACTTTGCCCTAATATAATAACACTTAAGATTTTCTGGGCTGACATTGTAAGAAATAATACGTAAAAAAAAAATAATACTGCAAAGTTTCCTAAGGACTAGAAGCGAGGCAGCCCTCCCTGTTGGTGCCATCACCACTGGCCTCATGGTGAAATCCCTGAGCGGTTTCCTTCCTCTCCAGCAACTGAGTTAGGAAGGACGCCTGTATCTTTATAGTGACTTGGTGTATTGATACACCATCCAAAGTGTAATTAACAACTTCACCATGCTCAAAGGTATATTCAATATCTGCTTTTAATATTTTACCCATCTACCAATAGGAGCCCTTCTTTGCGAGGCATTGGTAAACCTCCCTGGTCTTTGTGGTTGAATCTGTAGTGCTCTAATGAGGGACCTTACACATAATTGTATGTTTGGGGTACAGAGATGAGGTAGTCATTCAAAAAATCATGTTTATACACCATTATTGCATACAAAGTGACTCCAAGCAACTTATTATTTTTCCTTTATTTAACTAGGCAAGTCAGTTAAGAACAAATTCTTATTTTCAATGACGGCCTAGGAACAGTGGGTTAACTGCCTGTTCAGGGGCAGAACGACAGATGTGTACCTTGTCAGCTCGGGGATTTGAACTTGCAACCTTTCGGTTACTAGTCCAACACTCTAACCACTAGTCTACCCTGACTTGTTAAGCAATTTTTTACTCCTGAATGTATTTAGCCGTAACAAAGGGATTGAATACTTATTGACTGAAGACATTTCAGCTATTCATTTTTAATAAGTTTGTAACTAATGTAAGGGGTGTGTATACTTTCTGAAGACACTGTATATTCATCATGTTAGACAATAACAAGCTGCCATGGCCAGATCTCTCTCTCTCTCGTCTTTTCCTCTCTACCCCTGGTTGCTGGGTTACGGCAAGGCCTGATGCAGCTCTTGGCCAGGGAGGCTATGTTCTACAGATGGCCTTCTTCTCCTCCTCTCTCTTGTCCTCACCCCTCTTATCCATTCTCTCTTTCCCTCTCCCCTCTCTCGCTGTCCTCCTCTCAGTCAATTTCTCTTTCTCTCTGTGTGCCTTTCATTTAGTCTTCGACAGTCCCGTTCTTCTCTATCAACAGCTCGCTGTTACTAAGTGAATCAAGCACCCCTTCTATCTCTCCAGCTACCATAGGTTACCATAGGCTACATAGGTTACCATAGGTTGGCTGAGGGAAGGGTTAGGTATCTGATGCTGGGGGTGAGTGTTTGATTCGTTGAGTAAGAGGAACATT
Source organism: Oncorhynchus mykiss (assembly GCF_013265735.2). Taxonomy (NCBI): domain Eukaryota; kingdom Metazoa; phylum Chordata; class Actinopteri; order Salmoniformes; family Salmonidae; genus Oncorhynchus; species Oncorhynchus mykiss. The sequence continues at coordinate 77,877,479 of NC_048573.1, forward strand.
TTTTTATCTAAGATTAAACCACACTACGTTGGAGGTGATTGATGGGTCCCCTGGTGTCTGACAGACCAACTGACAGGAAAGGAGACTGACAGGAGAGGGGACTGACAGGAGAGGAGACTGACTGACTGACTGACAGACTGACTGGAGACTGACTGACTGTCTGACTGGAGAGGAGACTGACTGACTGACTGACGGACTGGAGAGGAGACGCCTCCAGACCGCCAGGTGCGTCCAGACCGCCAGGCAGCAGTCACAGCTACGGTCTCTGCCCCTGTTTCAGGTCTAGGCTCTGCCTCCAAATGCGTTCCTCATCTCCTCACCTGAAACTTACTGTCAATACTGAGAGTTGGAGGGTAGCGAGGGTAAGATAGGATTTGGGACAGAGAGATGGTATCATTCCAGGGATACAGCTTCTCCTCAGTAACCCAGGGGGTGTACTGTCCCTAAACTAGCCTCCTGTCCAGGGGGTGTACTGTCCCTCAACTAGCCTCCTGTCCAGGGGGTGTACTGTCCCTCTATAGCCTCCTGTCCAGGGGGTGTACTGTCCCTTTATAGCCTCCTGTCCAGGGGGTGTACTGTCCCTCTATAGCCTCCTGTCCAGGGACTGTACTCTACATCAAGCTCTTTCACTACAGAAACAGGAGACAGGCTAGTGTAGTTTATATTGAGTCCATCACTCTAACTTTAGTCACCATGTCATTAGTGTTTCGATGGCTTGAAGGAGTTGATTTGGGATGCAGCTCCTCCTCATCTCATCTCCTGTCTCCAACTAACTTTACAATTTCCACGTCTGATTTTATTCTCCTACCCATACTAATTTCCTCCGAAGTATGCGGAGTCTGATGGACCAATGCTACAACTTGGTCTTTTGTTAGCCAATAAGAAAGAAGTGAGAACCTCCCAGCACAATTGGCATTGTCGAATCGGCTTAATCTGCCAACCAATCATCTTCCACAACACCTTCCCCTACGTGCCTTGTGCACCTCTGTCGTATAGGTCAGACATCTTGGCAATAAAGAGACTGTGTTTGTATAGGTCAGACATCTTGGCAATAAAGAGACTGTGTTTGCATAGGTCAGACATCTTGGCAATAAAGAGAATGCGTTTGCATAGGTCAGACATCTTGGCAATAAAGAGACTGTGTTTGTTACTCCCATTGGGATAGTTTTCCCCACAAGTGCGACACACATCGACCATAGATTTTAAGGGTGTAGTCTTTCATATTTTCAGTGAAGCCATTAGCTAGAGAGTGCCCTTTGCTAATTAGCACGGTGGAAGGTAGGTCCTATTGGTTTTCCCCTTTGAGGCCAGGGGGAATGTTGTTTCCCTTTGAGGCCAGGGGGAATGTTGTTTCCCGTTGAGGCCAGGGGGAATGTTGTTTCCCTTTGAGGCCAGGGAGAATGTTTTTTCCCTTTGAGGCCAGGGGGAATGTTGTTTCCCTTTGAGGCCAGGGGGAATGTTGTTTCCCTTTGAGGCCAGGGGGAATGTTGTTTCCCTTTGAGGCCAGGGGGAATGTTTTTTCCCTTTGAGGCCAGGGGGAATGCTGTTTCCCTTTGAGGCCAGGGGGAATGTTGTTTCCCTTTGAGTCCAGGGGGAATGTTGTTTCCCTTTGAGTCCAGGGAGAATGTTGTTACCCGTTGAGGCCAGGGGGAATGTTGTTTCCCGTTGAGGCCAGGGAGAATGTTGTTTCCCTTTGAGGCCAGGGGGAATGTTGCTTTCCTTTGAGTCCAGGGGGAATGTTTTTCCCTTTGAGTCCAGGGAGAATGTTGTTACCCGTTGAGGCCAGGGGGAATGTTGTTTCCCGTTGAGGCCAGGGAGAATGTTGTTTCCCGTTGAGGCCAGGGGGAATGTTTTTCCCTTTGAGGCCAGGGAGAATGTTGTTTCCCTTTGAGGCCAGGAGAATGTTGTTTCCCTTTGAGGCCAGGGGGAATGTTTTTCCCTTTGAGGCCAGGGGGAATGTTGTTTCCCTTTGAGGCCAGGGAGAATGTTGTTTCCCTTTGAGGCCAGGGAGAATGTTGTTTCCCTTTGAGGCCAGGGGGAATGTTGTTTCCCTTTGAGGCCAGGGATAATGTTGTTTCCCTTTGAGGCCAGGGAGAATGTTGTTTCCCTTTGAGGCCAGGGAGAATGTTGTTTCTCTTTGAGGCCAGTGGGAATGTTTTTCCCTTTGAGGCCAGGGAGAATGTTGTTTCTCTTTGAGGCCAGGGGGAATGTTGTTTCCCTTTGAGGCCAGGGAGAATGTTGTTTCTCTTTGAGGCCAGGGGGAATATGTTTTTCCCTTTGAGGCCAGGGAGAATGTTGTTTCTCTTTGAGGCCAGGGGGAATGTTTTTTCCCTTTGAGGCCAGGGAGAATGTTTTTTCCCTTTTAGGCCAGGAGAATGTTGTTTCCCTTTGAGGCCAGGGGGAATGTTTTTTCCCTTTGAGGCCAGGAGAATGTTGTTTCCCTTTGAGGCCAGGGAGAATGCTTTTCCCTTTGAGGCCAGGAGGATTTTGTTTCCCTTTGAGGCCAGGGGGAATGTTGTTTCCCTTTAAGGCAAGGGAGAACGTTTTTTTTTAGCACACAATTTCCTGTTCTCCATCTGGAGCCTCGCAGTCCTTTGATTTGCAATAAATGATGACAAATACTTTACTTAGTTAAGGTCTCATTTAATTATATGATCACTTCCGCTAAGGCCAACGTAGAATGGTTGTTGTCGCCAGGCTTATGTGCGCTGTGCCCAATAGCCTGGTGACAAGGTTAGTCCGATTTAGAATGATACATAACGCTCTGCTTTCTGCAGTCAGAACCAGTCCCAGTTCCAGTCCTATATAATGATACATAACGCTCTGCTTTCTGCAGTCAGAACCAGTCCCAGTTCCAGTCCTATATAATGATACATAACGCTCTGCTCTCTGCAGTCAGAACCAGTCCCAGTTCCAGTCCTATAGAATGATACATAACGCTCTGCTTTCTGCAGTCAGAACCAGTCCCAGTTCCAGTCCTATAGAATGATACATAACGCTCTGCTTTCTGCAGTCAGAACCAGTCAAAGTTCCAGTCCTATATAATGATACATAACGCTCTGCTTTCTGCAGTCAGAACCAGTCCCAGTTCCAGTCCTGTATAATGATACATAACGCTCTGCTTTCTGCAGTCAGAACCAGTCCCAGTTCCAGTCCTATATAATGATACATAACGCTCTGCTTTCTGCAGTCAGAACCAGTCGCAGTTCCAGTCCTATATAATGATGCATAACGCTCTGCTTTCTGCAGTCAGAACCAGTCCCAGTTCCAGTCCTGTATAATGATACATAACGCTCTGCTCTCTGCAGTCAGAACCAGTCCCAGTTCCAGTCCTATAGAATGATACATAACGCTCTGCTTTCTGCAGTCAGAACCAGTCCCAGTTCCAGTCCTATATAATGATACATAACGCTCTGCTTTCTGCAGTCAGAACCAGTCCCAGTTCCAGTCCTATAGAATGATACATAACGCTCTGCTCTCTGCAGTCAGAACCAGTCCCAGTTCCAGTCCTATATAATGATACATAACGCTCTGCTTTCTGCAGTCAGAACCAGTCCCAGTTCCAGTCCTATATAATGATACATAACGCTCTGCTTTCTGCAGTCAGAACCAGTCCCAGTTCCAGTCCTATATAATGATACATAACGCTCTGCTTTCTGCAGTCAGAACCAGTCCCAGTTCCAGTCCTATATAATGATACATAACGCTCTGCTTTCTGCAGTCAGAACCAGTCCCAGTTC